>NC_087170.1:4724226-4754226 GCF_035594125.1 Scylla paramamosain | reverse complement strand
ATTTAAAAGTTTGTACGGTGCTGCAGTCTATCAAGTCTCGAGGAAACCCGTTCCACAGATTAACAACTCGATGGAAAAAAATCTCTGATTCATGAAAGCTGAGGGATTTCCCAACAATTTTGCAATCGTTTCCTATCGTGTAATTTGAAAAGGCTACCGTGAAATACTTACTGCAGTCCGTGTTATCAGTGTTTTTGATGATCTTAAACACTTATATTAAGTCGTCTCTTAGTCTTGTTTGCGTTAATAGAAATTAATTCTCTTAAGTCGCTTCTTCGTATGATTTGTTCCTTAGGCTTCATCAGCAAACTTCGATATTATACCGGTAGCACCCCTCATCTACGTCGTTTATATAATCAGAGAAGTGAGCAGGTCCTAAAACTAACACCTGTGGCGCCCCATTGGTTGCGTTAGTCCACTTGGATGTTTTCCATTTGTTAATACTCTTTGTTTACGGTTGCTCAGCCAGTTTTCCTACCAGTTTCAGCATACCGCTTTGGTTACCATTAGATTTTAGTTTAATCAGTAAACTATTGTGATGGACTTTGTCGAATGGCATTTGAAAATCAAGTTGTATTATATCTACCGCATTACTTCAGTAATACTGGTTCAAAATATCACAGAAGTCTAAGAGATTCGTTAATTAAGAGCGTTTATTGCTGGAGCTGTGTTGTGAGTATTTTTAAGTATGTTGTTTTCTTCTAAGTGATTAACAAGTTTGCCTTCCTATTTGTGGCGTCTAGCATTTCGCATACCAGTAATTGGGCGGTAATTTCAAGATAAATATTTACTGCCTTTTTTTTTTTTTTTTTTTTTTTTGCAATCGTAGTTACGTTAGCGAGCTTCCACTCATCAGGTATTGTACTAGACTCCAGGATTTATTGAACAATAAAGTCAGAGGTTTAACTAATTTATATGTAGCTTTTTTTAAGATGTAAGGCGGTGAGGGGGGGGGTAATGTCAAGGCCGGGTGACTTGCTAATTTAAGTTTATCGACACATTTTAACTCGTCTATGTTATTTAGGGCATCGTTGTCATGAATTTGGACTGCAGTCGCTGAGATCTGCTGGAGAGAGAGAGAGAGAGAGGGAGAGAGAGAGAGAGAGAGAGAGGAGAGAGAGAGAGAGAGAGAGAGAGAGAGAGAGAGAGAGAGAGAGAGAGAGAGAGAGTCCAAAACCAACAGAGGCGAGAAAGTAAGGGAAGTAGGTGTGGAACAGGTGTGGTACAGATAAGTAGAGGGAAGGTAAGGGCTATCAGTTATTTAATTCAGGGGAATATGTAGAAAATTTAATTCAGGGGAATAGGCAGAAAAGGGAAGGCATCGCTGGAATCTCTTAGTCCTATCCAGTTTATAGTGAGTTTTTATTTTCTTTCATTCAGTGTTGTTGTTTTTGTTGTTGTGGTGGTGGTGGCGGCGGCGGCGGCGGCGGCGGCGGCGGCAGTGATGGTTGTGGTGATTGTTGTTGTTGTTTGTTGTTGTTGTTGTTATCGTCGTCGTCGTCGTCATTGTTATTGTTGATTATTTTGACCTCTTTCTTAATTAATCTTATCAGTGGTCCTTAAGTGAAAGTATGTTTGAATTTTTCTTCTCTTGTTTGGTTGTTTCTTTGTGCCTCGAGGAGGCAAGGCAAGGAATAAAAAAAAATATTATAATGATGGTAATATAATAATAGTGATGATGATGATGATGGTAGTAGTAATAATAATAATAATGATAGTAATAATAATAATAATAGTTACTGTTATTTTTATGATAATTATTATTATTATTATTATTATTATTATTATTATTATTATTATTATTATTATTATTACTATTATTATTATTATTATTATTATTATTATTATTATTAATATTATTATTATTATTGATAGTAGTAGTGGTAGTAGTAGTAGTAGCAGCAGCAGCAGCAGCAGCAGCAGTAGTAGTAGTAGTAGTAGTAGTAGTAGTAGTAGTAGTAGTAGTAGTAGTAGTTGTTGTTGTTGTTGTTATTGTTATTGTTGTAAAAGCTGCATTAGTAGTAGCAGTAGCATCAGCAGTAGAAGTAGCAGCAGCAGAAACAACCGCAGCAGTAACACTAATAACAATAGCAGTAGGAGTAGTAGTAGCAGCAGTTGTAGTAGAAGTAGTAGTAGTAGTAGTAGTAGTACTAATACTAATAGCATCATCATCATTAGCTGCAGCAGGAGGAGCAGGCAGGCAGTTCCATAATGAGATTCCGGAGACGAAGCCTGTATCTCCCCTACGCCACAACCCCTTCGCAGTCCGCACGTGCAGCCACATTAGTGTGTGTGTATGTGTCGTGGGTGTATACCCACTGTACGTTGGCGGAAATTATGCAATACATCTCGTGATGTCATAATTAATTAGTAAGTCTCTCTCTCTCTCTCTCTCTCTCTCTCTCTCTCTCTCTCTCTCTCTCTCTCTCTCTCTCTCTCTCTCTCTCTCTCTCTCTCTCTCTCTCTCTCTCTCTCTCTCTCTCTCTCTCTTAGGCATTCTTGTGTGTGAAGTGTTTATTTGCGTCATGCGATGAAGAGGAGAGAGAGAGAGAGAGAGAGAGAGAGAGAGAGAGAGAGAGAGAGAGAGAGAGAGAGAGCATTATCACCACAGTCAATGCGTGCGTAAATACCATGGAGCTATGGTTATACCTCCATATATTATACCTCCATGGTATGTACACCAAAATTAACCTTCCTCCCCTTCCCCGTTCACCACCACCACCATCATTGGTGTTCACTCACGTCACACACACACTCGCGGCGTGACTGGCCGCTCGCGCCTAGCCGGACAGTCAGTTCCCCTGGAGACGCGTATTGGTGTAGAGGTTTGCCGCTCCACGCTCCCGCCACGATAACACGAGTCTGTAGAGAGTATCAAGGCAGTGGTGTTGGCGGTCCCTTGAAAACGTGGTGTTGAGAGCATGGAGGCTGTGCTGTGAAGGAGCCATTTGAGTGCGGAAAGTGTTTTTTTTGTTGACAATAATTAGAATACTTTGGTTTGTCTGGAAAGAGAGTTTCTCCCCTACGTACCAACCCGGAGGTGAACGGAAGGCAAGACAGACGGAGAGAGAGAGAGGGAAGGAGGAAAGGACTTTCTCTCCCGTCCTCAAATAGTGGATCGCCTGCGGAGTGCATCGCTTCTCCCTTCTCTCCTCCTCCCTCTTCTGTCCCTCATCTCGTGCTCTGTAGTGTCAGTAGTTGGCCGTCGTCTGTCTGCCTGTCTTTCCCGTTGGGCCGCCCGTTCATCGCCTCACGTGCCGCCATGGAAGGTATGCGTGTGTGTGTGTGTGTGTGTGTGTGTGTGTGTGTGTGTGTGTGTGTGTTTACCGTTTCTACCGTCACTACCGTTATTACCTTCTTCCACCACCATGACTACTGCCACTACCACCATTTCTGATACTATTTCTGTACTACCACCGTCACCACCACCATCATCACTTCTACTACTTATGTACTACTACTGCCACCACCAACGAGGCATATTGTATTTATAGTGCTGTATTCAAAAACGCTTTGCTCTTTCACCACGACTATTCTCAAAGGCCACAAAGATGATTAGCTGGGTTCTCAAGAGTGTTTCTCCTGTTGATATAAAAATCTGTTTTTAACTTTAACTAGAGCCTCTTTGAATGTCGTGGTGAGGTGCAGAAGTGTTTCAGGATAACGTCCTATATATTCCTCGTCTCAGTGTCAGTGTAGTTCTTTCCCAGCCTTCATATTCATTCCAGAGAGCCACCTGGTAGCGTTGTCGTTGCCGTTCTCTTTGCCGTATGTTGATAAGTATGCTTAATCCATTCAGTGGAGCGAATGATCGCAGCCTGATCTACGTACTAGTTGCTGCTTAGAAATAGATCAGTTAGTGACTGGATGATATCAAAGTAGCATTAGCGTTTTCATCCGAGGGTTACGTTAGGTTAAGTTTGGGGTGGTTTTAGATTAACTTAGTTAATTGATTTCATTGCTAATCCCCTCATTGTGAAGATCATGATTTAAAAAAAAAAGCATTATATTTTTGCCCCAAAATAAAAAAAATAAAAAATAAAAAATCAATCGAAATGACTAGGTTAGGATTATTTCCATAAAACCGCAGTGATTTTCTTGTTTTGTTGAATGTAATGAGAAAAATATGTTTGCAGGATATGTTTACTAATATTATCACTACTTGCTCGCGTGAGGGTAATTTCATGTATGTATTTTCTCTCATGGCCAGGCGATTCTAGTATTCGATGCGCAATACTAGATACAAGTAGTGATTGATACATACAAAGTAGTGATTGATATTAGTAAACATATCCTGCAAACATTTTTCTCATTACATTCAACAAAACAAGAAAATCACTTGCCTTTGCTTGGTACTGTACAGGTGCTTAACTGCGCATCGAATACTATAATCACCTGGCCATGGGAGAAAGAAATATGTTGTACTCAACATACGAAAGTAGAAATAGTTGGGTTTGTTATAAAGAGACGAGAGCAGCTTGTATTTCTTGAAGGGCAGAGGCAGAGGGGAATGATTGTGCGGCAGTGGAGATGTAGTTAACGAGGTGTGCTGAAGAGTCATAGAGAACAAGACTTGAGTGAAAGAGTGAGGGAGAAGGAGGAGTAAAACATTCCAGTAAGCTAGCTATACTTAGTGAATGACCGGAGTTGACTCTTGTTGAGGGGTCACCTCTGTTTTCTTGGAGACGCTCAGCGGACAGACGGCTTGCCGCGATGCCCCAGACAGGCCAGCATTCCCCGTGGTGTCTTCAGCCCGGTGGGCAGCCCGTGCATACGCTGCTTTCTCCTGGCAGGTGCCCTTGCCGCGGGGTTGTTTGGCGGAGCAGCAGCGCGGGGGCCCACGACAGTTGTGCCTCACCGCCTGGAACTGTCTCGGTCAGGTAAAGGCGTCTCGTAATATTATGAATGCGGCGGCGCCCAAGTCATTCTTGAATTTCACAAGGGTGCTGCGTCTCGTCCTCTGCAAGCGGCACCTGCACACCTTCATGGTTCTTCCGCAGGCTCTAAAGTGCATAACCAGCTTGGCCAATCAGGTGGCAGCAGTGGGAAACGTTGCCTTCGTCCACTCCTTCAGTGCCCCACCCATCAGCCTTCAAGAGACGATAGGTGACGTCAGTCTCAGCGGCGTGCATCTCAGCTTCACCAGGATCACGCCTTGGGTCTTCGAGTCTTGGGGGGCCGCACCGGTACGGGAGCGCCGGGCCACAGTGTTCTTCATAGGAGTCTTGTTGGCAGGGTTCTGCGGTTGCTGGCTGGCTCCAGCACAACACTCCTGGTTTTGTTGTCTCTCCTCCCTGCACTGTAATGTGATGCGATGCATGCGACACTGAGGTGTTGGGGCATTTTGGTGTCTTTCCTGCCAGGCTGGTAATGCACAGAATGTTGTGTGCAATTGTTGGAAGTCGTGTATGATCTTGTAAATATAATTATATGTAAATGATACAAGTTATGCGGTTTGTTTAACTCAACGCGTTCCCTTGAACCCACAAGTGCCTCTTTGATCATAAGAAATGCAAAAAGATAGTGCATTATAGAATCACGGCAATTAGATGACTAGTTCATAGGCTGTAGCGTAATTCTGGTCTTCGACATTATTGTTTCTGCTTCTTTATTTCGTCCAAGCACTGATCTCGCCCTCAGGCTACGGCCCACTCCTCTCATGCACCTTGTCAGTCACATCCTCCATTGACTTTGGCGGTTGCTGTTTGGTCTTGAAGCCGCATCGTCAGTAGTGAGCAGCCTCGTCCCGACACAGGTGCTCTTGCTGGCTTTGTTTGTTGCTGTGTTACGAACAAAGAGGCACTCCAAGTTGTCACACTGATTACTCTGCTATCCTTGTGCTCACTTAATGTTGTAGTAGTTCACTTTGCAGCATTCAGAACCCTTTTGACTCTCGTATTGTTGCAGAGAGAGAAAGGAAAGCCAGTGAGAATAAAGAAGAAAAGCAGAGAATGAAAGCCATGAAGGAAGGGAGAGATGAAAGGAAGGAGGAAGAAGTGAGAAATTTATGGGAGAGTGAAATGAAACGAGGAACGGAGAGAGAGAGAGAGAGAGAGAGAGAGAGAGAGAGAGAGAGAGAGAGAGAGAGAGAGAGAGAGAGAGAGAGAGAGAGAGAGAGAGAGAGAGAGAATCTGCGGAAAAGAAGGGATTGTGAGGGTACGTCCGGGATGAGAATGGGAAGGCAAAGGAGGGAGGTTGGGTGAGGTGAGGTGAGATGAACTTCAGTTGAAGTTACAAAGATTTTTAAGGGTGTTTTTATGGTTCTAGTAAAAGATGAACAAGATTTCTGTATTACAGTATTAACAGGAGAAACACTCTTCAGAACCCGGCTGATGATCTGTGTGGCCTTTGAAAATAGTCGTGGTGAAGGAACAAAGCATTTCTGAACACGGGTCGAGGTGTGTATAAACGATGAACAAAACAGGAAAGGATTAAAAATAAATCAAATACAGTCTTAGCACCTCCCGGATAATTGGTTGTGTGTTAGTGTGTGGCTGCGGTGTGCCTCCCTTATTTTAAAAACTGGCTTACATTCACCACCTGATCCACGAAACATGATTTATGCTGCAAACGTAGAATAAGTTTTGTTCGAGCCCCGCGTGTGTGTCTGTCTGTCATCGCTCGTTCCTAAGCACCTGCCTGTCTCCCCCCCCCCCCCCCTCTCTCTCTCTCTCTCTCTCTCTCTCTCTCTCTCTCTCTCTCTCTCTCTCTCTCTCTCTCTCTCTCTCTCTCTCTCTCTCTCTCTCTCTCTCTCTCTCTCCAGTGATTGCCAGCCTTGTTTGCTACTTTTGTTTCAACTACTACTACTGTTGCTACTACTACTGCTACTACTACTACTACTACTACTACTACTACTACTACTACTACTACTACTACTACTACTACTACTACTACTACTACTACTACTACAGCTGCTGCTGCTGCTGCTGCGGCTGCTATTAGTGATAGTAGTGCTTCTGTTGTTTTCAGGATCCTCGTTGTTAGCAATTTTTATATCGTCCGCAAACTTTGATAATTTACTGCGGACCCCTTCATTGATATCGTTAATTATATAATATGAAGAGAATTGTTCCCAAGACTGGAACCCTGAGGAACGCCACTAAAGTTATAGTGGCGTGTAGCTTTAACAAGAGCCTTTTGAAAATAGTGGAAGTTTGGCGCAGAAGTGTTGCAGAATACGGACCCAAGTTCTCAGCCTCTCTGCTTGCCATCTCTGGGTGTGCGGCGCCTCCCGGCCTTAACTCGTGGACTTAACGTGTTGGCCAAGGACGGTGGAGGTGTCCAGACCCAGACAGGAGGTGTTTTGTGTGGATGTTTTGTTTATTATATATATATATATATATATATATATATATATATATATATATATATATATATATATATATATATATATATATATATATATATATAGATAGATAGATAGATAGATAGATAGATAGATAGATAGATAGATAGATAGATAGATAGATAGATAGATAGATAGATAGCAGCAGCTGCTGCTGCTGCTGCTGCTGCCGACAATGCGACGATGATGGTGGTTAACACACACACACACACACACACACACACACACACACACACACACACACACACACACACACACACACACACACACACACACACACACACACACACACACAGTACAGTATTCATGTTTTATCATCAGTCTCCTCTTTTTCATCTTTATTTTCACAATTTTCATTGTCTATGTAATAATAATAATAATAATAAACAGTTTATTCTTCAAGCAGTTAACAAACTGAAAATGTACAGAGGGGGTGGGGAAATACTTAACACTTATCTTAAAGCTAAGTCTAATCTACAAGGGAAATAGTGTATGTGTGTGTGTGTGTGTGTGTGTGTGTGTGTGTGTGTGTGTGTGTGTGTGTGTGTGTGTAAGCCACGTGTATTCTATTCAGTATAAATTTCCCCCCCCCTTCCTCTCTCCCATAGTTTTTCCTTCGTCTCCCCTTTTCTCCCTTCTGTTTCTTCTTCCTCTTTGTCAGTCACCCTTTGGTAATCATTGGCTTTGTATGTACCGCCACTCTCTCTCTCTCTCTCTCTCTCTCTCTCTCTCTCTCTCTCTCTCTCTCTCTCTCTCCTCTCTCTCTCTCTCTCTCTCTCTCTCTCTCTCTCTCTCTCTCTCTCTCATTTAATTTTTCAATCGTTGTCCTTTCCTCTCCTCACCACTCCTTGTCGCATAGATTCATTAGTTCCTAAGCCCTGTGAAGTAGCGTTGCCTCTCGTCATTCCCTCCAATATCAACAGGAGATCTTCCATATTCATACGCTTGACCTTTCAACCACTTCCCTTTCTTCATGACACTGTATTCGAACTGTTTGTTTTGTTTGCATTAGGTTTATTTTGCGTAGTGAAGTCTGTCAAGCAGGATGGTGAAGATTTTTGTGTATTACATTTATCTCATTCATGTAAGAGGAGCACTGGCATAGGGGTCGGAAAGTTAAAACCAGTTTGTCATGGTTAATTCACCTTAATTTTTCATTTTTCTTACTTTCTGATGGGATAATTACTGCTAGACCATTATTTCATCAACGGATGGTTACTGCTTCCTTCTTTTTACGTAAGATGGGTACTAGCCAAGAGCTACTAAACCTTGAAAAAAACAAACACCAAGGTATCTCGTTAGTCGCCAAAGAAAAGGGCCAAAACTGTTATCAGAGAAGTGTCCTGACACCTCTCTACAAAATTTAGAAAAAGGCTTATTAAGCTACTAGTCGCCAAAAAGAGCCAAAATGATTACCCAAATTGGAGAGGTGTCTTGAAACCTCCCTCTTGAAAGAATTCAAGTCATTGGTGAGGGAAAATATAGAAACAGGCAGGGGAGTTTCAGAGTTTACCAGTGAAAGGAATGAAAGATTGAAAATACTTATTAACTCTTGCATAACGGAGGTGGACAGAATATAACTGAATAGGAGGAAAGTAGGAAGTTTAGGTGAGCAAATTAGAAAAAATGTTGAAATAGAATGTTTCTTCATCGTTCATTGAATAAGCAGTAACATTTTAACAAGAGCTTTCACTGGAATGTGTGTGTGTGTGTGTGTGTGTGTGTGTGTGTAATAATAATAATAATAATAATAAACGGTTTATTATTTAGGCAGTTAACAAACTGAAATATAAACGGTTTATTATTTAGGCAGTTAACAAACTGAAAATGTACATAGGGGGTGGGGAAATACTTAACATGTGTGTGTGTGTGTGTGTGTGTGTGTGTGTGTGTGTGTGAACTTTGATGTACTTTACAGTTTTCAAGGCGCGCGCGCGCGCACACCCATCCACACACACGAGAGAGAGAGAGAGAGAGAGAGAGAGAGAGAGAGAGAGAGAGAGAGAGAGAGAGAGAGAGGGTAAATTGAGAAGTAGGAAAATTTAATTATCTTACAGTGAGAGAGAGAGAGAGAGAGAGAGAGAGAGAGAGAGAGAGAGAGAGAGAGAGAGAGAGAGAGAGAGAGAGAGAGAGAGAGAGAGAGGAGGGGGTAGGGGGCAGGAACATTTGAATATCTAAGGATTTCCTGTGTGTGCCCTGGCAACTGACGGGGAGGAGGAGGAGGAAGAGGAGGAGGAGGAGAAGGAGGAGGAGGAGGAGGAGGAGGAGGAGGTGGTGGTGGAAGAGGACAAGGGGAGGGGGAAATCAGAAAACGTTTACAGAAATTATGGAATGACAAAACAGCTGTTTCGGTGTGTGTGTGTGTGTGTGTGTGTGTGTGTGTGTGTGTGTGTGTGTGTGTGTGTGTGTGTGTGTGTGTGTGTGCGCGCGCGCGCTTGGGGTGGGCAGGTGCGTGTGGTCATGTGGGTTGCCACAGAGCTACGACTAACGACTCTCTCCTCGTTTGGGTTGCCTAGAGAGAGAGAGAGAGAGAGAGAGAGAGAGAGAGAGAGAGAGAGGTAAATTATGATGAAGGAAAATTTAATCACTTTACAGTAACTTTTTCATCTTTGAATATTTTACGAATTTTTATTTTATTCATATACTACTACTACTACTACTACTACTACTACTACTACTACTAATAATAATAATAATAATAATAATATTATTATTATTATTATTATTATTATTATTATTATTATTATTATTATTATTATTATTATCATTATTATTATTATTATTATTATTTTACTTTTTTTTTTATATTTTTCTTTCCTTCACTACAAGCACACTTGGCAATGCCAGCAATAGAGTAAACACACACACACACACACACACACACACACACACGATGATAAATAAATAAAATGAAGTAAAATAAATTAATAAATAAATAACAATTGAGAAATAAACAAATAAACAGATATATACACAATATGCTCTAGAGGACAATATCAGTACTACAAAATACTGACCTGTTTAGCTGCTGGCGTTTCTTTCAGTGCACGCATACCGCTTCGCCTGCACACACGGCCTGATGACACGCCTCATGCCCCCACCCCGCCACTTGCATGCTGTTACTGCCAGGATTCTCACCCCTCTCTCCTTCCTGTGTGATATTCTTAACTTCGTCATATCTTCATTGTATTTCATCTTTTAAGAGACTGATAACTTATAATTTTTTACTTATCTCCTTTTATTCCTCCATATCTCCCGTTCTTTTACTTCTGCACATCTCTTCCTCTTTTACTTATCCACATACCTACTACATCTTCCCCATCTCTTAAGAGACTCTTGAACTTCTTTACTCCACTCCTTCACTTGTTTTCTAGTGATCCGTGCAACTTTTCCTCTTCGTTGCTTCGCTTCACCTTGTTTTCTGCTCATCCGCGTTAACTTCTTTATCTTGTTTCCTGGTGATGCACGTAACTTCTTCCACTTTACTTCTTGACTTTACTTTGTTTTCTGGTGATGTTTGTAACCTGCTCTTCACTTCTTCACTTTATTTTCCTCTTCCACTTCTATCTCTGTTTTATTCATCCCAATCCGATGATCCGCTGACATTCGCTTCACTTCACCTTTCTCTTTCACTCCTGTCTCTCCACTTTACCTTCCTCCTGATAATACCTAAATGATAACTCACTTCAGCTCCCTCACCTTTCTTTCTACCTAGATTTCTTCGGTGTCATCATTTCTATTCTTATTTTATTTGACAGTCTTTACTATGTTTTATTTATATTTATTTATTCATTTATTTATTTTTTACTCCATATTCACGCTACAACACTTCCCTTGACGCTGCCGCCTGGCACCTCTCAGCCACCTCCCCACTACTCCTTGAGCCCCAGCTAGCCCTGTGCCAAAGTGTGCGTAGAGCCTCTTGAGATCAGACCGTCTTCAGTTTCTCCTTGTATCAGTGAAGCAACAATAACATCCACCACCACCACCACTACTACTACTACTACTACTACTACTACTACTACTACTACTACTACTACTACTACTACTACTACTACTACTACTACTACCGCTGCTGCTGCTGCTGCTGTTACTACTACTACTACTACTACTACTACTACTACTACTACTACTACTACTACTACTACTACTACTACTACTACCGCTGCTGCTGCTGCTGCTGTTACTACTACTACTACTACTACTACTACTACTACTCCTCCTCCTCCTCCTCCTCCTCCTCCTCCTCCTCCTCCTCCTCCTCCTCCTCCTCCTCCTCCTCCTCCTGCTGCTGCTGCTGCTGCTGCTGCTGCTGCTGCTGCTGCTGCTGCTGCTGCTGCTACTACTACTACTACTACTACTACTACTACTACTACTACTACTACTACTACTACTACTACTACTAAACAACGTCAAGAACAACAACAACAATAACAACAGAAATGATAATAATACTAACTACTATTACTACTTATTCTACTGTTGGTGATGATTATTATAATTAAAACTGTTTGTGTGTGTGTGTGTGTGTGTGTGTGTGTGTGTGTGTGTGTGTGTGTGTGTGTGTGTGTGGTGTGTGTGTGTGTGTGTGTGTGTGTGTGTGTGTGTGTGTGTGATTAACAAGGCATCTGCACAAACAATGCGAAGTACAGAGCTTTGTTACGAGTTGCTGTGCCCTGTACGCAAATAACTTCTCTGTGAATATTTTAAGAAAACAAGGGCTTTCTGTGTGTGTGTGTGTGTGTGTGTGTGTGTGTGTGTGTGTGTGTGTGTGTGTGTAGCACCGGCGCAAAGGCCAAGGCATCACTGTGAACAGCAAGCAGGATCCCCTTTTCAGAAACACTCTGCTCTCTCACCACAATTATTTTCAAAGGTCACAGAGATGATTAGCCGGGTTCTCAAGAGAATTTTTTTCATGCTAATTCAGTAGAAATCTGGTTCGTTTATCTTTAGAACCACTAACCACGTGTAGCTTCAACTAGAGGCTTTTTAATGAAGTGGAGGTGCGGCGCAGGAGTGTTTCTGAATTATGATCTTAGTGGGTACAAATGTTAAATGTCAGATACCGTAATGAAAGGCCCATCATTCATTGCTGTTGTCTTGTGTGTCGAAAATAATAGACCTTTAAATATGTATGCCGAAATATTTTAGCAGTTTTCTTTGGTACTTCGACAAGAGATAAATCATTGAGTTCTCAACATTTCTCTTATTCCGTTTGTTGAGAGTCAACGACTGGTATCCTTACGAAGTTGAAAATGTTTTACTTTTCTTTGGCGTTTCGAAAGGAGACGAAATAATAGAATACCAAAACTTAAGGAAATTGAGAGAATGCAGGTAAAATTCCTAACGTGTTCCTGACACTTATGACCATATTCGGAGACACTTTTATGACACAGCTCGAATACTTTCCAGTGGCTCTACATAGGTAAAGTTACACGGGTTTTTAAGGATGTTCATATGGTTCTAGTGACAAGATTTATACATTACTAACAGAAGAAACACTTGTGAATTCTGCGAATTATCTTTTTAGCATTCAAAAATAGTAATGGTGGTGACACTGATTTTTAAGGCCGCTTTTGTGATTGAGGTGACAGATTATCAAAATTTCTACATTATAAACTGGAGAAACACTCTTGAGAATCCCGCTAACCATCTCCCTTACCTTCGAAAACGGTCGTGGTGAGAGAGTAGAACGTTTCAGAACATGGACATCATGACTTGTACATCTGTATCAGCTTCTGCGATTAGAAAATGATCGATTATTTCATTTTTACTTTTCTTTTAATGGGAGAATGAGTTTGCTGCTTCATCTGGCTCATGGGATAATCATTGCAGACAAACGGAAACCAAAGGATGCTGCAGCTAGTGTGACGCAACCTTCTCATCAGGTGAGGCAATGGTCTGTATTCTGAAAAACTTCTCTCTCACGCTGTGACTATTTTCAAGGGTCACATGATGACTAGTCGGCCTCTCAAGAGTGTTTTCTTGTTAATAATATAGAAATCTTGTCAGTCTGCCAGTAGAACTATAAAAACACCCTTAAAAATTCGTATAGTTTCACAATGACTATTTTCAAAGGCCACAGAAAATGTTTCTCCTGTTAATAATGTAGAAGTCTTGTTAGTATGTCATTAGAACTGTAAAAACAGTTAAAAACCCATACAATTTCAACAAGAGCCTTTTGAAATTAGTGGAGATGCGGCGCAGAAGTGTTTCAGAATATTGTCTGAAAAGCGAGTGTCACTCATCCCCGCATCACGTGACCGCAGCCAGCACCACGTGTATACATTTCAAATCTTACACCTCCACGTATTGTTCACCCTACACACACACACACACACACACACACACACACACACACACACACACACACACACACACACACACACACACACACACACACACACACAATAGTAGCACCACCACCAACAATAGTAGTAGTAGTAGCAATAGCAGTTGTAGTTATACTTTATTGACCAGGTTTACACACACACACACACACACACACACACACACACACACACACACACACACACACACACAATAAGATAGATAGATAGATAGATAGATAACTTTATTGTCAAGATGCAGCATAATAAGCTTACAAATTGAAATTTGCTTTGGCCAGAGCTCCGTACAATATAAGTTGAGTAAAAGTATATAAAAATTATGTTAAAAAGTATTTACAAAATAAAAGTTAAAATGATTGAAAGTTAAGATAATTGCACATCATACTAAGGTTACATACATGTATTAGATATATCACAGTCACAGTCTATATATAAGAACCAGAAAATAAAAAGAAATCATAAAACGTAAAGTACTGCAGTCCAAAGAAGTATCAGTTGAAATATCACTAAGAAACCACAATAAAATCTGCTCCTCAATTATGAACTACCACCAATACTTGACTTATATTACTGAAATAAACAATAGAATTTCCACTGATTTCATCTTTATAACGGTTAAATATGACCGTATAAAGCACACCTTTCCAAAACGTTAGAGATAATACACACACACACACACACACACTCACTCAATTCATTAATCCGATTGCCGTGCTTATAATCTCGTAATGGTGGCAGTGGTAGCTACAGTGGCAGTAGTGACATGCCCGCGTGCCTACCGCAGCATTAGCAAGCGGCAGGCACTCGCTGACTCAGCCGCCGTCTCGCTCACACACCACGAGACACCGCCACGCAGCCCGGCAGACCTCGTGGCGGGATAGGTGTGCGGCAGTGGGAGAGGAGGAAGGAGGCGGCGGGGGTGTGGAGGTCACCTTGGGAGGGGCGAGAGAAGGCTTAGCTCGGGTATCGGGGATGAACGGTCACCTTCGCGGAAGGGTGTTGTTGGGGGGGGGTATGTAATGCCTCATCACACACACACACACACACACACACACACACACACACACACACACACACACACACACACACACACTTGCCCGATCCGTAGCTATAGGGCGCCTGGTAAAGTAATTGTTTTAATGGGTGAATACTTTTGTCTGGGGATCAGTTGTTGTAGCTATTTATTGACCAACGACTGTATTCCGAAACACTTCTGCACCGCACTTCCACTGCTAAAAAAAAAAAAAAAAACTAATTGAAGATACGCGTTTTTTTTTTTTTTTTTTCTCGCTGGTATGGGATGTTCTTGTGATAGATAAATACGATTTTTACATCATCAACAGGAGAAAAACTCTTGAGAACCCGGCTAGTCATCCCTGTAGCCCTTGAAAATAATCGTGATGAGAGAGCAAAGCGTTTCAGAATACGGACACAGGTGTGGAATCCACTTCCACACCCAATCAGACTTGATACCTCGCCTGCTGCACAGCTGCATCCCTACACCCTTCGCCCCAGACATGTCTTTTGCGACTGTCATTTATTTATTTTTACGTTATACTGGAAAAACCTGTATGATTCAGTGTCATATATATATATATATATATATATATATATATATATATATATATATATATATATATATATATATATATATATATATATATATATATATATATATATATATATATATATATATATATATATATATATATATATATATATATATATATATATATATATATATATATATATATATATATATATATATATATATATATATATATATATATATATATATATATATATATATATATATATGGTGTCCAACTTTAATGGTTGTATAAGTGTACTCGTAATGGTGACGATGGTTGTAGTGGGGATGGTGGTAGTAGTAGCAGTAAACTCCGTGGTAGTACCACTAATGAACATAGGAACATGAGGGAAGCTGCAAGGAGCCGCATGGCCTGTACGTGGTAGTCCTTGCTCGAAACATATCTACATACTTCCACCTATCATCTTCATCCATAAATTTATGTAATCTGGCGTGTATTCGTATTAGTACAACTTCTCCTTTCGCCGTTTCCCTATAGTCAGGGGAGTCTCTTTCGGTTGTTTGTCCCTTACATCTTCCTCTGTAACTCCCATCTTTTGCAGTTGTACTGCAATTCCATCCCTCCATCTCACTCTTTGTTTTCCCCGCGATCTTTTTCCCTCGACTAGTTTTCTCCAGGGTCTTGCAATCGGTTTCTGGTCTTCTTTTCTTACTACTTGGCTAAACCATCTAATGTTTTATTTTTTTTAATCACTTCCGTAATCCATTCCTCTCCTCCTCATTTCATTCCTGAGATGTTCTTTGATTGCTGCATCCATTATACACCTCAACATCCTCGCCTCTGTTCTTTCCAACTTCTCTCTTCTGTTTTCTTAGTGCCGTAGCAATAGTATTTCTTCCCAGCTGAATCCCTATTCGGGTTCGCTGTTTCTAATGAGCCTTGTCCATGTTTCTAGAGCATAGCTGGGCGCGATAACGAAAATATTTATCTCGATAACTGATAAATCGATAACGATATCCTTATCGGCGATAACCGGTAATCGATAACTAGCGATAAATTTTTCAACTGATAACCGATAAATCGATAAATCCAAATCTTTCATCTGTATCTTAGAAAATAAAAAAAAAATAGATAAAAAAAATAGAAGAAATCAAATTCAATGTTTATCCTGTCTCTTCACTAATGAAAAATACTATTTTAAGTAAAATAACTACATTTGATTTTGAAAGTTTAAAACTTCAACATGCTCATGTTCCAAAAACTATTAGATATCAATTTTTGACTACTGTTTTGACCCTTTTTATGGGACTGGCATTTCAGTGGGCATTTTTTTATTGGATTTTTTGTTGCCCTTGACCAGTGTCCTTCCTACATAAAAAAAAAAAAAAGATATCAGTTATCGCTAGTTTGGAACTAAAAGTATCGGCGATACCGATGAATCGATAATGCGGGAAAAGTTACCAGATAACCGATAACCCGATGTCGTTATCGCGATCAATTATCGCGATAACGTCCACCTATGATTTTGAGACATTCAATTTCCTTTGTCCCTCATATCCTCGTTTACAGTCATTTCGTCTGATCCTTTCTCTTCATCTTCTCGTTCCCCTCACTTTCATTTCCATGACTTCTTTTGCAACATGCTTCTGTTCATTTCTTTTCATCAGATGACCAAACCATCTTAGCCTTACTTTTTGTACCACCACCACGAATCACAAGTGTTCTCTTGACAGGGGGCGGCGTGACGTGGCGCACCTTCTGGGCGCACGGGGCGCTATGTGCAGGCCACCCGTGGGAAGTGATCTTCTCCGTCATCACCTCCACTATTGCTATGATTTCCTTCGCCGACTGGTATAAGATGCCCGGCCAGCCACGCACACCTCAGGTACGCACCGTCAGGTCTCTCACTCCTTCCACCCCTCACTCCTGTTCCTCACTTCCCCCACCCCCTCACTCCTGTCCCCCAACCCTCACTCCAGTCCCTCTCACTCCCACCCCTCACTCCTGTCCCTCGCACCCAAAACCATCACTACTGTCCTTTACAACCCCAGCACTGTCATCACTTCTGTCCCTCATCTCTATGTCCCTCCCCAGCCTGTCCCCATCCCCACCCTTCCCCCAACCCTGTGTCATCACGCCCATCTCACGCACACCCATCCTTTCCTCAGTCTCTCTCCACGCTCACCCATTCTTCCCCTAGTCTCCCTTCACGCCTACCAATCCTTTCCTAGCTTATCTCTTCATACCCATCCATTCTTCACCAGCCTGTCCCTTCACGCTCACCCATTTTTCCCCTAGCTTTTCCGTTCACGCTCATCCATCCTTTTCCTATTCTGTCCCTTCACGCCCACTCATCCTTTCCTAGTCTGTCCCCATGCCCACCCATCCTTTCCTAGCCTGTCCCTATGCCCACCCATCCTTCCCCAGCCTGTCCCTTCACAACCACCCATCCTTCCCCCAGTTTATCCCCACGTCCACCCATTCTTTTCTTTCTTCCCTCCCTTCCATCCCTTCCATCCCTCCCTCCTTCCCCCACCACTTATTATCAAGGCCTCCATCATTTTCCCATCCTTCCAGAAACTACTTTCTTTCTTTCCATGAACTGAACCTTTACTTACAATATGTAATAATTGCCCGTCCCTTTCAGAGAGAGAGAGAGAGAGAGAGAGAGAGAGAGAGAGAGAGAGAGAGAGAGAGAGAGAGAGAGTCATACTCGACAGTGAATGGTAACTTGGTCATGCGTGTCACAAGTTATGTCATGCATGAAACACAAACGGCTCATAAGATCTGTAAAGAAATATAACCACAGTATAGTAGTGCTACTTCTTACAGCTGGGCGCGATAATGAAAAAAAAATATCACGATAACCAATAAATCGATAACGATAACTTTATCGGCGATAATCTACAACCGACGCTAAGTTTATCGCCTGATGACCGATAAATTGATAATTCCAAAATTCCAGTACTAGCGATAACGATAGTGATATTTTAAGTAAAAAAAAAAAAAAGATATATCCACATCTTTATTTTTATATTTATCATAGAGAACTTAGAAAAATCTTAGGAAAAAAAAATTAAATTCAATATTTACCCTGTCTTTTCACTAATGAAAAGTACCGTTTTAAATAAAATAACTATACTTGATTTTGAAGGTTTAAAGCTTCAACATGTGTATGTTCCAAAAACTAAAATTATAATTGTCGATTATAGCTAGTTTTGAACCAAAAGTATCGGCGATATCGATTAATCGATAACGCGGAAAAAAATAATTATCGTCAAACCAATAATCCGATATCTTTTACAGATAAATTATCGCGATAACGCTCATCTATGCTACTTCTCTGGCAGGCAGGCCCACCGAGGGGAGGGGGTCAGCCGGTCCCTGGGGCCCATGCGGCCTCTCGGGGGGCTTGGAGGCCCTCCCCACCCATCCCTACCTTTACCTGCTGGCTGCAGGGGTGGGAACCCTAAACTATTCCTGCACTGGCACATTTCAGTTCCCTCGGCGGCCTTCCTGTTAGACACCGAAGCACACACACACACACACACACACATGCATCAGAGGCGGTGATTTTGTTGCACACACACATACACACGCACACACAGTAATGATAGTATACATGTATCATTTGCTGTGATTTTACTACACACCTGATCACACACACACACACACACACACACACACACTGCCGCAATTTTCATGCTAACTGCTCTTCTGATCTTGTTAACTACATGCCTCCTCTCCTCCCACGGCCTCGCTGCACAATACTTTCTTCTTTCTCTCACCCCTATTCTGTCCACCTCTCTAATGTAAGAGTTAACCAGTATTCCCAATCATTCATCACCTTCTCTGGTAAACTCTGGAACTCCCTTTCTGCTTCTGTATTTCCACCTTCCTATGACTTGAACTCCTTCAAGAGGGAGGTTTCAAGACACTTATCCTTCAATTTTTGACCACCACTTTGGACCCTATTCGGGACCGGCATCTCATTGGACTTTTTTTTTCCATTAGATTTTTGTTGCCCTTGGCTGGTGTCCCTCTCACATTAAAAAAAATAAATAAATAAATAAAAATCGGTTTGGTGGCGCAGTGGGTAGCGCGCCGGACTCATAACACACACATACTCGTACACACGGTTTGGTGGTGCAGTGGGTATTGCGCCGGAGTCATCAGTCATAATCGGGAGGGGCCGGGTTCGAATTCTGGGCCAGGTCAGAAGCTTTCGGGCGGATTTCCTTGCAGTATAGCCCCTGTACAGTGATTCGATACCTGGTGTAAGTCGGTGGTTGTGAACCACTGCTTGCTACATACATAGGTAGAGGAAACCAACTCTGAAAAAGATGTAAGATGATGGTAACACAGTCTTGATTACCTTCTTACTGTTGAGGTCCTCTGATGTAGATGGTAGCGTGGATTCTCATGGGTAAGTGGTTTAGATATGTGCAAATAAAGGAAGACGCATAAACACTGATCACATTCTTAAGATGTTGATATTACACAGTACACACGTTGAGGGTTGAGAGTGATTTAATGGTTTCTCACTCGACTGACTCCTGTATATGACTCGTCCCCCGAATGACTGACTCTGTCTTTCTGAACTCTGACTCTGACTAACTCTAAATATACAATTCAGTCTATTTATGTGGATGTACTTACTCGAGTTCAGAAGGAAGCTGATCAACAGTGGAACTGGAAAGATAGCCAATCAGATGACAAGAAATGGAGTAATTTGGGCAATCATAGGCCTCCTTATTTTAGCCAATGATAAAGTAAGAAAGGAAAGAATGTGTTGTACAGGTGTTTTCTAAAGGGGCACTTGACGAGGGTGAGTGAGGTGTTGATATTCTCCAGAGATGAAGTACGCAGCAGAAAGAAAATAAAAATAGCATTTTACTCAACCACGTGGGACATACTGTACATGGAATTATATATATATATATATATATATATATATATATATATATATATATATATATATATATATATATATATATATATATATATATATATATATATATATATATATATATACACATACATACATACACACACACACACACACACACACACACACACACACACACACACACACACACACACACACACACACATAATGTTACGACTGATTCATAGTGAGATTGCAAAAAAATAGCACTCTAAATTCCACTGCATCCACACTTAGTGCCACTTTCACCTCACAGGTTTAACTGGTTTCTGAACACAAATAAGGTGTGTGTACCCTTATTTGGGGTACAATCGAATCTTGCAAGCATTGCGCATGGTGAGGCAACCTGGACACACTGGGACATGTTGCTGAATTCCACCATTATGCATTAGCAGAATCTTTGGTCTGTAAAAGTTCTAAACAGCTCCCCCTTATAGTTAAATCACAAATCCACGTTGAAATCAGAGGTGCATCCCAGAGCCTAATGGCCATATTATTAAACTCCCCCTTTCCCATCCTGCCCCCGACTTCATCCACGGGGCTGGAGTATTTGAGAACAACCCCATCCTCCTTCCCGTGCTCGTAGTTCACCATAGTGGCCACGTTTAATGTTAGTAGGCCTATCATACCAATAATTCTGAGGAGTGAGATAATATTGTAAATATTTACCCTAACAATAACTATTTTCAAAGACCACAAAGATAATTAGCCAGGTTCTGCAAAGTGTTTGTCTGCCACTGCAACTTTAAAAACATCCAAAAAAATGTGTGTCACTTCATATACTGTTGTGGTGGAATGCTTTGCCTGCACCTGCATTCCATTCTCTGGTTCCCTGGGAACTGATGCCAGCCACAGCCAACCATGTGGGAGTGAGGTCAGCCTTCCTTTGTCTCCAGACGCCAGCCCCTGCCGTGACCTGAATTGGCCCAGGGACCACTGGGTAGTCCTCGTCCAGCCAGTCTTGGAGCTGGACAAGCTGTCCCTGGTGACTCACTTTATTTATATTGTACAATTTTATTATATTAACATGTGGCAGCAGTTCTCCACAATTAAGTTTTCTCGGCCACCACCTCTACACAATAGTAAAAGAAACTTATATATTTTCTAGTACATAAAAATGGTGGCTACTGTGGAAGGAGGCAACCCTGCCAGTCCTCCAATGTGCCCTGCTCATTGCCAGTTACTCCAGCTATCTTTATCGCCTCCAGGTTACCTGCTAAACTGTCACCAACGCAAACTGCTGTGCTACTACACGTCATTGGTGCTTTCTTCAGCTTCTTTTAGGGCCTCTTTCAAGCTTTTGCCAAGCTTGTCCCTCCAGCCTGTTTCTGTACAACTTCAAGCCGTCACTGATGCCACCCCTGTTTCAAGTCTGGACTTTACAAGCCATTATTGATTCATCTTGACTGATTTTTAAGCCGTGTTCTTGTCGCTTCAAGACTTAAAAACTTCTCACCTATCGGTCTTCTGCAAGTTGTGTTGTCCCTACTGACCGTGTGACCTGTTCCTGACATGTTCACCTTGTTTCCTGTTTCCTGTCCGTGTGGTCTTTCCTGCTCATGCATGGCTTCCAATGCATAATCTGCCATGACCCATCACACTTGAAGTTTTTATCACCATCTTGTGTGTTACTTATGCAGTGTATTGTTATTTTGTAATTTATTTAACAGAAATGCACTGTTCTCTTGTTTTTAGTCCTCTAGTGTTGTCCTAGTGTTTTCTTGGCCCATGATTCGTTGTGCTGACATCACAGCTATATGAGTTTTATGACTGGCCACTGTGCTTTCTCTTCTGACATCACTGCTATGTGAATTTTGTGATTCGTCAGTGTGTACTCACTCTTCTGATGTCATTGTTCTGTGAGCCTATAGTGAGGCTATAGTGCAAACATCATGTGTCTTACACAGATAAGCACTTCTTTATGATATAAATCATGTGCTTTAGTGTGGTTGCATCACCCCATATAATTTGTTTGCTGTGAGGACACCACGAGAAGGGTGGCCAAGCAACGTTGTGGAATGCTTCATCCGCCCCTGCATTCCATTCTCCAGTCCCCTGGAACCTGATGCAAGCCTTGGCTAATCACATGGGAGTGAGTTCAGCCTCCCTTTATCTCCAGACACCAACACCTGCTGTGACCTGAGTCAGCCCAGGAACCACTGGGTAGTCCTCATCCAGCTAGCCTCAGAGTTGGATGAGTGGCTCCTGGCGACTCACTTTATTTATATTGTACAGTTTTATTATGTTAATATACAGCAGCAGTTCCCTGCAATCATGCCTCCTTGGCCACCACCTCTATACAGTACTAGAAGAAGCAGAATTACCTAGTACACTGTAGAGCTTTTTGAAAGTAGTTGAGATATTGCCAGAAGTGTTTCTGAATATGGTTCTTGGTATCACAGCAGTCATTATGTAACAAGTCATTTAAAGTTAGATGTGATACTATTATATACATAAGAACTATTTATTAAACCTCATGTCCTGTTGCTGTTTATGTTCATTCCCTAAATAGTACAAAGGTAATTTTTAATTCAATGATAATTAGCACCTCTCTACCAGGGGCCAACCGGATTAAGAGTGTGAATGATGTGTGTGTGTTGTACTTACCTAGTTGTATTATACAGGGCATGAGCCAAAGTTTATTTTGTTATCACTCCATATCCATATTTATCCGGTTTCTCTTTAAGCATGTGTACACAGTTTGCTGCAACCACCTCTTCCTTCAAATTATTCCAGATTTCAGTAGTTCAATATAGGAAGCTGTATTTCTTGATGTCACTCAAACATCCACTCTTCTTTATTTTCTTCCTATGCCTCCATGTACATCTTTCTCCCTCCTCTATCTGTGGTACCAATTCATTTCTGTTTACTCTTTCTATATTGTTTACTAATTTGTACATTGTTATCAGGTCTCCTGTTTCTTTTCTCTCCTGTAGTGTTAGTAATCCCATCTCTTCAAGTCTTCATAGCTTAAGTCTTTCAATTCTGGTACTATCTTTGTCACTATCCTCTGTATTCTTTCCGGTTTCTGTATACAGTATCTTTTTTGTGTGTGTGGAGCCCAAACTACTGCTGTGTATTCCAGTTTAGGACATATCATGTTTGTTATAATTTTTTTCATCATTTCTTTATCCATAATGTTAAACGCCACCCAGATGTTTGTTAAAAAGCTGCATGTAGAGCCGAATATCTTGTTTATGTGCCTTTCAGGTGAATCATTACTCCCAGATCTTTTTCTTCATTACTTTTCATTATTATTTCTCCTCCCATTTTGTAATTCCATGAAGGTCTCTTTTTACTTTTCCTTTTTCCAGCATGTGCCATTTTCTGGCATTAAATTCTACTTTCCATCTTTGGTTCCATGCATGTATCTTGTCAACATCCTTTTGCAACTTGTTCCAGTGATTTTCATCCTTATTATTTTCATTATTTTTCCACCATCAGTGAACGGGTTTATATGACTATTTAGATCCTCTGTCATATCATTTACAAATATTTGAAACATAATAGGTGCCAGTACAGATCTTGCAGTATCCCACTTGTCACTTTGCACACAACTTGAATTAGTGTCTAATTACTGTTCTCATTTTCCTCCCTTGTAAATAATTAATCATCTATCCATCTCAGTGTTGCCCCCTTTAGTCCTCTTCCATCCTCTAACTTCCACATAAGGCTTTTGTGGGGAACTTTATCAAATGCTTTTTTTTGAGATCCAGGTATACTGCATGAAACCATCTGCCCATTTTTTGCACCCCATCTGTTGCTCTTGTATAAAAGCTCACTAAATTTGTGACACAGGATCTCCCTTCCCTCAATCCAAAATTGCTTTTCTTTAATTATCTTTTCATCTTCTACATATTGCACCCATCTACCTTTAATTATTATTTCACTAAGCTTGCTTACAATACTTGTTAGTGACACTGGTCTATAATTTAATGGCTTCATTTTATTTTCCCCTTTGTATATTGGCACTAAGTTAGCTCTTTTCCATCCCTTTGGTACTTTTCCTTCTTTCATTGAGCTGTTGATTATATCCCATATGGGTTCCTCCATTTGTTCTTTGCATTTTTTTTTATATCCATCCATTTACTTGATCAGGTCCCATAGCTTTTCTAACATCCAGCTCTTCAAGTAGTTTCTTGATTTTTTTTTTGTCTCTTTACTTGTGTATCTCCTGTATTACTTATTCTGTGATACCTTTTTGTGGTGCCGCAAAATTGGTTTCTTTGTAAACACATTGAAAACTCATTCATTAGATCACTCATCTCCTCAGTACTTCATAAATTCTGCTTTCCCTTCCTAACTTGTTTATGCTTTCCCTGTGTTTCATTTTCCCATTTACATATCTGTAGAAGAGTTTGGGTTCTTCCTTGCATTTTCTGTTGGGTTCTTCCTTGCATTTTCTGTCACTTTCAAAATTTCTTGCTTCTTCTCTTATTATTATACCATATTCATTTCTTGCCTTTCTGTATTCTTCTCTAGTATTTCCCTCCAGTTGTCCCCTTTCTTCCATGCTCTGTCCTTTTGCTTTTTTTTTATTTTTGGTTCTATACATTTGGCATTCATGCTTCCCAATTTTCACTTTATAATTTGGCACAAACTATTGCACCCCCTCTCTATACTTGTTAAAAAATATCTCATATTTTTCTTGCACTACTTTACCTTCAAATAGTTCCTTCCATTTACCTTTAAATAGCTCTTTCCAGTTAATTTTTCCATAAAATTTATTAAGGTGTGTGTGTGTGTGTGTGTGTGTGTGTGTGTGTGTGTGTGTGTGTGTGCATGCATGCGTGCGTGCGTGTGTTCTGTCTTGTCTGGTCCCACCCTGTGTGGGATTGCTAGCTTGGTATATAGATAGACTAGCAGAATTACCTGAAGTTGCCTGGATTGAATTTGGCTCTCCAAAGCACAGTTTATCACCCTATAGGGTAGTCAGCCATTTGTTTGGCAAAGCTATTAATCAGACAAAGTTTACTTTATAATGAACCTAAAATATGTGTCTTTTTATTGTTGTACATGTCCTCTGTCAGTAGTCATTAAGAATGTTTCTCCTGAATGGGCACCACCTTCAAGAATTGGGTTACAGTGACAGATTTGTCTGAATAATCTAATGGTTTTGGATTGGAAGTAGTTAAGACAGCCTATGTCACTCCCCAGATCAAGGGGGACCCCCCCTACCAAATTTCATCACAATCAGTTCAATGGTTTTTCCATGAAAAGCGAACACACTGACAGACAGATAGTATGATTTATTGTATAAGATAAATAAATACCAAACATATATATATATATATATATATATATATATATATATATATATATATATATATATATATATATATATATATATATATATATATATATATATATATATATATATATATATATATATATATATATATATATATATATATATATATATATATATATATATATATATATATTTTTTTTTTTTTTTTTTTTTTCAGATTTTACCATTTCATATACTGTGTACTTACTTCGCAAATATCATTATTATCGTAATTATTTTCTTCCTCCTCCTCTTCCTGTTTTTCTACCACCACCACCACCACCACCACCACTAACTCTGAGGCAATACCTTGACAGGAGTACCAGGGGCTGGACGTGGTGGTAATGACAGTGCTGCGCTGCTCAGCTCTCCTCTACACATACCACCAGTTCCGCACCCTACACCGCCTGGGCTCTAAGTATATCCTTGGTGAGTAGCTGTGTGTGTGTGTGTGTGTGTGTGTGTGTGTGTGTGTGTGTGTGTGTGTGTGTGTGTGTGTTCACCTAGTTGTATTTACCCAGTTATATTGTACAGGGCATGAGCCAAAGCTCATTTTGTCCTGTCTTCATAACCATATTTATCCATTTTCTCTTTAAACATGTGTACACTGTTTGCCGCAACTACCACTTCCTTCAAATCATTCCTGATTTTGATAGTTCTATACGGGAAGTTGCATTTCTTGATGTCGTTTGAACATCTACTCTTCTTTATTTTCTTCCCATGCCCCCTTGTTTGTCTCTCTTCTTTCTCCATTTGTGGTGTGTGTGTGTGTGTGTGTGTGTGTGTGTGTGTGTGTGTGTGTGTGTGTGTGTGTGTGTGTTTGTGTGTGTGTGTGTGTGTGTAAGCAAAATCCTCAGGATGAGAAATAATGGGTTCAAGCTTGATAAAATTAGATTTTAAAAAGATAGGAAAGAATTGGTTCCCAAATAGATTTGAAAAAAAGACAGGAAAGGATTGGTTCCCATATAGAAGTGGTAGACCAATGGAATAGACTCTGTAATCAGGTTGTTAATGCTGACTCATTAAGGAGCTTTAAAAGAACAGATAAATTTGTGAATGAGGAAATAGTTCGGGTATGTGTCACATAGGGGCTGTCAATAAGCCACTTATCCTCTGTCACTTGACTTTTCTGTTTGGCAATCATTTTGGAAACTGGCACCCAAGTGGGCCTTTTTTTTCTTAATGTTTTTTGTTGCCCTTGGCCAGTGACTTTCTTACTTAAAAAAAAAAAAAAAATGTAGGCCTGATGGCTTCTTGCACTTCCCTTATTTGTGTGTGTGTGTGTGTGTGTGTGTGTGTGTGTGTGTGTGTGTGTGTGTGTGTGTGTGTGTGTGTGTGTGTGTGTGTGTGTATATTTACCTGCACAGTTGTATTCACCTAATTGTGCTTTGTGGAAAAAGAGCTATGTTTGTGCTATCTCATCTCCATATCTTTTAATATCTAACTTATCCTTGAATCCATGTATGCTTCTTACATTTATTATCTCCTTTTCCAGACTGTTTTATTCATCAATACTTCTATATTGGAAACTATATTTTTTTTATATCTCTTCTACAAACATTCTTTTTCAGTCCCTTTCCATGTCCTCTTGTATCTCATATATCCTCAACCATCAAATCACTCTGGTTCACCTCCTCCACTTTCTCATATGCTTTATATATATTGCCATCAGATTTCCCCATTCTCTCCTTTTTTTTCCAATGTTGACAGGTGTAACCTCCCCAATCTCTCTTATATAACAAGTCCATGATACCTGGTACCATCTTTGTTGTTGCTCTGTAAACTCTCTCCAACTTTCTCATATTTTTTTTCTTGTAGTGGGACCATACTACAGCTGCATACTCCATTTTAGATCTAATCAGTGATATAATCATCTTCCTGATTACCTTTTCATCCATATATGCTAAAGCCAGCCTTATTCTTCTCAACAAATTATAAGTTTCTCCTGTAATTTTGCTAATGTGTTTCTCTGGAGTCAAATGTTATACAATCATGTACATAAAAACATAAGGGAAGCTGCAAGAAACCTTCAAGCCTACACATGGCAGTCTATGTATAAAACTTATCTGCCTATTTTCACCTATCATTTCCATTTGTAAATTTGTCTTCCACTCATATACCACCCTTTTTAAGAACATATTAGGGTACCAGTAAGTTACACTTTTTTTTTTTTTTTATATGAATATTTTGCCACAATATGATTGAACATCTTGCTGCTGTTAGCATCAGTACAGTACAACCACATTATTAAGATTCCTTATTATTGTTATTGTCTGAATTGTGTGGATGAAATAATAAGATAAAAAAAGTCATATGCAAGTGTTTGAAGAGTAGTAAATCAATAAATCAGTAAATAAATTAATAAAATAGAATAAGAATACATGTCAACCTTGGAAGGTAAGGAAGAACACCACTGCATTCTGAAACACTGCTTTCTCACCAAAACTATTTTCAGGAGCCACAAAGATGATTAGCTGAGTTCTCAAGAATATTTGTCATGGTAATAATGTAGAAATTTCATTAATTTTGCCTTACATCCTTAAAAACCCTTTTAAATTCAACTATAGCCTTTTGAATGTACTGGAGGTGTGCTGCAGAAGTATTTCAGAATACAGTCCATTAGTAGTACAGTATGGCCACCTTAAGTTGTATAGAATGTGATCTCTCACATGTGTGAGCCCTGATGGGATCCATGTTGCCTATATGCTGAAGTAAGAAACACTATAACACCTTCCTGCTCTATGGGCATATCATGTGATGCAGTTTGTTGGCAGCAGAGTTTTCAGCAGTAGGAATGTGGAGGTAATTGAAACATTTGAGCAAATGATCAGTATGTGAGGCTGTCTTGTCTAGTCTAGTCTAGTTTAGTTAAGTGTAGCATTAGTGGCCTGGGGAAGGTTGAGTTTACTACTCCTGTTTTGAGTTGAGGTGCACAATTATAAGAAGTGATTATAAGGTAAGGTGATTAGGTCATTTGAGTGAACCAGACCAGTGTGTGTGTGTGTGTGTGTGTGTGTGTGTGTGTGTGTGTGTGTGTGTGTGTGTGTGTGTGTGTGTGTGTGTGTGTGTGTGAGAGAGAGAGAGAGAGAGAGGTTTACTTGTTTTGTCTAGTCCAGTGCACCAGTAGTGGCTTAGGGTAAGTTAAGTTTACTCATGGTTTTAGTCAAGCAGCACAACTGTGGCAAGTTTTCACTGATGGGGATGTGGAGGTGATTAAGACACACCAACCCAGACCAGTGTGTGTCTAGTCTAATCTAGTCTAGTGTACCGGTAGTGGCTTTGGGTAGGTTTGGTTTACTCATGCTTTTTAAATGACTTTCACAAATATGAGAAGTCTTCAGCAATGGGGATGTAATGGTCAGTGGACCAAACCAGTGCATGTGGTTCCAGTCTAGTGTAGTGCACCAGGAGGTTAAGTTTACTCATGTTTTTAATCAAGTTGCACAATTATGAGAAGTTGTCAAAAATAGAGAGGTAACATGAAGTAGCTAAAACATTTGAGTTAGAAGGTTAAGTTTGCTCATGTTTTTAGCTGATTTGCTATGAGAATTTCCGGAATGCAGCAGGCACCATTGTTCATTTGAAAAACATTTTGTTTGGTCATAAGAAGTAATAACAGGCCCTGCTGGGGGAGCAGTGTATCAGTAACAGCTTGGGGCAGGTTAAATTTATTTTAAGTTAAGTTTACTCATGCTTTAAGTTAAGTTGCACAATTATGAGAATTTCTGAAATACAGAAGACACTGCAGGTCACTAAAGGATATTAGAGGATATTGAAATTACATTAGCATTTACATCTGAGAGCGAGGTTTGGTAAGGTTTGGTTAGATTTAGCTCATTCATTCAGCTCATTAATTTCTGCTGATCATGACTTGAGAAAGCATCATATTTTGTCCAGAAATAAGTAGTCACTGCCTCAAAATGAGTTGGCTAGGGTTATTTCCAGAAAACCCACTGATTTAACTGTTTTTAGCTTTTATTATTTTCAGTTTCACACTTGATTTTTAATTTATCCATATTTGATCAGGGGAACATCAAAATAACTTTAGCTTACTGATTTCTAGACAGTGACTGTTTATTTCTTGTTTGCTGACAAGCAAAGCACCCCTAAATCCATCAGACATACATCATTTGTTGTCCTCACTCCTAGCAACTCCTTGATATACCACATATATAATTTGTGGTCTTTCTATCTCCATTAAGCCATAACTCACACTTGCAAAGTAGTGATCTATTAGTTTAACTTCAAAAGCCTTTATTTTAGTAAAAACTATAAACTTTGATATGTCTTTTTGTTTGCAAGAACCTTTATTGCTGAAATACCCAAATGTATAATGCTTATATGACTCAGTTGCTGTGTTATTCATGATCATGGTTTGCATGTGTTCTTGCAGCTTCCCTTGTGTCCTTGTGCTCTTATGTTCATTGTGGAATTTAGTATGGCACAATCCTTTCCCATCAATAGCTTTTCAGATGTGTTCCTTGTCACTGGCATCCAGCAAGCCTCCCCTGCTA
>NC_087170.1:4616726-4721726 GCF_035594125.1 Scylla paramamosain | reverse complement strand
ACATGAAATTGGTAAATTGTTAGAGAAGTTGGATGTCAGAAAAGCAATGGGACCTGATGGAGTGTCAGGTTGGACACTAAAGGAATGAAGAGAACAAGTGGTGGAGCCAATTTGGGATGTGATTAACAGCTCACTGATAGAGGGAAGAGTACCAAGAGAGTGGAAGAGAGCTAGTATAGTGCCAATACACAAAAGAGGAAAGAGGACTGAGCCACCAAATTATAGACCAGTGTCACTAACTAGTGTTGTGGGCAAGATCTGTGAAATAGTGATCAAGGAAAAGTGGGTGAAATATTTGGAAGAGAACGAAGTTACAACAAATAGTCAATTTGGGTTCAGAAAAGGAAGGTCATGTGTGACAAATTTACTAAGTTTCGATACAAGTGTAATAGATGAAGTACAAAACAGATGGGTGGGTAGATGCAGTGTACTTGGACATCAAAAAAGCTTTCGATAAAGTTCTACATGAAAGACTACTGTGGAAGATGGAGTATATAGGAGGACTGAGAGGGACAATGCTAAAATGGATGAGAAACTACTTAAAGGGTAGAGAAGTGAGAACTGTGATCAGGGACACCTCTTCAAGTTGGAGTAATGTAACAAGCGGAGTACCACAGGGGGTCAGTGTTAGCACCCGTTATGTTCCAAATATACATCAATGATATGCAGGAGGGTTTGGCCAGTTACATCAATCTGTTTGCTGATGATGCATAATTGTTAAGAGTAATAAAGAGCCATGTTGATTGTATAGAGTTGCAAAGTGATACTGACAAGATTTATGGGTGGAGTAAGAAGTAGAAATTGGAATTCAATGCTAAGAAATGCCATGTGATGGAATTGGGAAAGAATAAAATAAGACCTGCATGGGACTATAAAATAAGGGAGGAGCAAGGAGGAAAAAGAACTAGGAGTGGTTTTTCAAGATACCCTGACCCCAGAACGGCATACGAAGGAGATATTTGGCTCGATATACGGGATGTTAACAAATATTAGGGTGGCATTTCATTACATGGATGTCAGACTATGATGAAAAAAAATTATAGCCACTATGCTACATCTCAGACTGGAATATGCAGCAGTGGTGTGGTCTCAACATATGAAGAAGGACATAAAGAAGTTGGAAAGAATTCAGAGGGCTGCTACAAGGATGGTATTGGAGCTGAAAGACCTAAGATACGAAGAGAGGTTGAGAGAAATTGGACAGCCAACTTTGCAAGTTAGAAGAGAATGAGGAGATCTAATAATGATTTATTAAATAGTTAACCGAATTGTGAAGACAGACAAGCAGGATCAGGTGTTGCTGAAGAAGGTGAAGATGGACAGACAAGAGGGCACTCAAAGAAGATCAGGAAGAGTCATTGTTTGAGGGACATCAAGAAGTACAGTTTTCCACATGGAACTGTGGATATCTGGAATGGTCTAAACAAGGAGGTTGTCACAACACCAAACGTGCATAAATGCAAGGAAATGCTGGATAAATATAGATATGTAGACAGGACACTATGAGCCCTGCAAGACTCAAGCACAGACCACTTGGCCACTGCTTTCCTGGAGAGACTTGGGCTGAGATGTTGGCAATGGTTGTGGGATAGTATTTTGAGTGTGAATGTTTAACTTAGGACTCCCTGCAGTGTGAACAGATCATCACAGGCAACTACTATGCTCACCATCTAAAAAAAAAAAAAAAAAAACTTAGAAGAAGCAATCAAAGAGAATCTCTTGAAATACATTGGCTAACTCCTTTTGACTCATTCTCTGACTTTTTGGAAGTGACAAATTGAGTTTATTATCCCACTTTTCCTCCTCACTGGTCTTCTTGACATATCATGAATAAATAAAAAAATTCACTCATTCACGAACTACTACTACTACTACTACTACTACTACTACTACTACTACTACTACTACTACTACTACTACTACTACTACTACTACTGCCGTAACAATGCAAGTGACACACCAGGTGTTTTGTGTCTCAGAATGCATGATGATTCATATTGCAAGTTAAAGAAAGTGAAAAAAGGAAAGTAGGAATAACATCTTGAACAAACAAATGCAAGTTAGCTTTCAGTTTATTCTGCAAAACCACATAATTTAGAAAAACATTCCATTTTTTGTTGAAAGTGTAGTAATGAAAGAATATGTACTTTATAAATCTTTTTAGACAAGTGTTCTGTTCATTTTCTATAGCTGTTTATTTTTTATATGAGACATGAGCTTTTTCCAGAGACTAAAACAAAGAAATTGTTCATCCCTCCATGCCCCCTGTATCAATTAATGAAAATCCCTTCCAGATTTTACAAAAAGTAAATAAAGAAAGAAAAAGGAAGAAAGAAAACTGCTTTTGAACTTTTTATTGTGTATAAAGTAACTTTTTTTCTGTAGGAGGGTTACTGGTCAAGGGCAACAAAACTGTAATAAAAAAAAGACCACTGAGGTGCCAGTCCCCAAACAGAGTCAAAAGTGGTAGTAAAAAAAATTACAGAATAAGTGCCTTGAAACCTCCCTCTTGAAAGAGTTCAAGTCATAGGAAGGAGGAAATCCAGAAGCAGGCATGGAGTTCCAAAGTTTACCAGAGAAAGGGATGAATAATTGAGAATACTTATTAACTCTTGCATTAGAGAGGTGAACAGAATAGGGGCGAGAGAAAGAAGAAAGTCTTGTGCAGCTAGGCCATGGAAGGAGGGGAGGCATGCAGTTAGCAAGATCAGAAGAGCAGTTGACATGAAAATAGTGGTAGAAGATAGCAAGAGATGTAACATTGTGGTGATGAGAAAGAAGCTGAAGACAGTCAGTTAGAGGAGAGGAGTTGATAAGACAAAAAACTTTATTTCACCCAGTCTAAAAGAGTGGTACGAGTGGAATCATGCCCCCATACATGTGAAGCATACTCCATACATGGATGGATAAGGCCCTGTACAGAGTTAGCAGCTGGGGGGTGGGGGTGAGAAAAACTGGTGGAGATGACTCAGAATGCCTAACTTCATAGAAACTGTTTTACCTAGAGATGAGATGTGAAGTTTCCAATTTAGGTTATAAGTTAAGGACAGATTGATGATGTTCACTGTAGAAGAGAGAAACAGTTGAGTGTTATTAAAGAAGAGGGGCCAGTTGTCTGGAAGGTTGTATCGAGTTGATAGATGGAGGAATTGAGTTTTTGAAGCACAGAACAACACCAAGTTTGCTCTACCTCAATCAGAAATTTTAGAGAGATAAAAAGCCAGGCATTCTGTGGCTTCCCTGCATGAACTCTTAACTTCTGAAGGTTGGATGTCTACGAAAAGACATGGAAAAGTTCAGGGTGGTATCATCAGCATAGGAGTGGATAGGACAAGAAGTTTGGTTTCGAAGATCATTGATGAATAATAGGAAGAGAGTAGGTGACAGGACAGAACCCTGAGGAACACCACTGTTAATAGATTTAGGAGAAGACCAGTGACCATCTACCACAGCAGCAAAAGAACGGTCAGAAAGGAAACTTGAGATGAAGTTACAGATTGAAAGATAGAAGCTGTAGGAGGATGGTTTGGAAATCAAAGCTTTGTGCCAGACTATCAAAAGCTTTTGATGTATGTAAGGCAACAGTGAAAGTTTCACCCAAATTCCTAAAGGAGTGTGTATATTTTGTCCTCACATCTGGTGTGATGCAGCGCTGTGGCTGTGCAGCACTACCATCACAAGGTGTGAGATTATGTGAATTTCTCAAAATCTACTGAAAGGGATGCATGATCTGAGAAAAGGCTTATGAACATTGGTTTATACTCCAGAACAAACTTACATTGCCACAGGTACAAGTTGTGATGAATGTCTGTCCCCCAGAGACGCCTTGTTCTTCCTGTTGTTGCTGGTGGACCTGAGTCGCACCAGCCTCCTGGCCCAGTTTGCCCTATCCTCCTCCAGCCAGACGGAAGTGTGCACCAACATTGCTTATGGGATGGCACGCCTTGGCCCTTCCCTCACCCTGGACACCATCGTGGAGGCACTGGTCATTGGTGCTGGCACTCTCTCAGGTGATTTTGTGGTGGTAGGAATTGGTGGGCTGTACTAATCATGTTTTGATGAGAATACTGAGGTGGATAATGGGTGTATCATTCTGAGAATATCTATGAAATGAAGAAGTGAGAAGGAGAGCAGGATTAGAATGCACTATGGAAGTGGTAAGAAAAGAGAGAGAGAGAGAGAGAGAGAGAGAGAGAGAGAGAGAGAGAGAGAGAGAGAGAGAGAGAGAGAGAGAGAGAGAGACAGTTTGGTCACATAGTAAGGAGAGAAGACCAGGAACTTATTAAAAGAGTCTGGAGAACATTAGTTGAGGGAAGAAGATTGAGAGGAAGACAGATAGTGAGATGGAGGGGTGGAATTGCAGTCCAATCACAAAGGATGGGTGTCACAGCAGAAGATCCAAAGGACAGAAACAACTGGAGGAGATTTGTACATGATGCCAAACTGTGACTTAGGGAAATGGTGAAAGGAGGAGAAGAAGAGGAAGAAGAAAAGGAACATGTGGACTGTGCAAGGTAGTGATAGTCTTAACTAGTAGTGGAGGAAATGTGTGACTGAGAGATGTTTTTATTTTTTCTATTTATTAATTTTACTTTATTTTTTATTTCAAAGGGGCCTTGGCAATGAAAAAGCCTTGGCAATGCCTTGGCAATGAAAAAGCAAGTACAAAAAAAATAGAGCCACTGAGGTGCCAGTCTCCATAGAGAATGGTCATCATGGATTATCCAAAGTTAAAGAGTACTGTATTTGTCGGCGTATTAGACGGCATATTAGACGACGCACCCCTATTTTACAAGGAATGTTTTGTGTGAAAAGAAATTTTTTATGTTTCATCTTAAAGTTACTGAAAAAAATTGTAGTGTGTGTGTGTGTGTGTGTGTGTGTGTGTGTGTGTGTGTGTGTGTGTGTGTGTGTGTGTGTGTGTGCGTTTTATGTAAGAAGGCCACTGGCCAAGGGCAACAAAAAATTTTAAGAAAAAGAAAGGCCCAGTTATTGCCAGTTTCCTTTTGAGATGTCAGATACAATAATAAAAAAAAAACAGGATAAGTGTCTTGAAATCTTCCTCTTGAAAGGGTTCAAGTCATAGGAAGGAGGAAATCCAGAAGCAGAGAATTCCAGAATTTACCAGAGAACCAGAGATGATGAATGATTGAGAATACTGATTAACTCTTGCATTAGAGAGATAGACAGAATAGGGATGAAAGAAAGAAGAAAGTCTTGTGCAGCCAGGCTGCAGGAGGAGGGGAGGCATACAGAGGAGTAGTTAACATGAAAATATCATTAGAAGATACCAAGAGCTGCAACACTGCGACATTGAGAGAGAGGCTGAAGACAATCAGTTAGAGTTGAGGATTTGATAAGATGAAAAGGTTTTGAGTGTGTGTGTGTGTGTGTGTGTGTGTGTGTGTGTGTGTGTGTGTGTGTGTGTGTGTGTGTGTGTGTGTGTGTGTGTGTGTGTGTGTGTGTGTGTGTTTTGCTCTCTCTCTCTCTCTCTCTCTCTCTCTCTCTCTCTCTCTCTCTCTCTCTCTCTCTCTCTCTCTCTCTCTCTCTCTCTCTCTCTCTCTCCATGCCCTCCTCTCCCTTCCATCCTTCCCTCTCCATTTCCTGACCTTCTCTCCCTTCCCTCCCTCCTTCCATCCCTCTCACCTATCCACCCTCCTCCTCCCTCCCTCCCTCCAGTCTCTCTCTCTCTCTCTCTCTCTCTCTCTCTCTCTCTCTCTCTCTCTCTCTCTCTCTCTCTCTCTCTCTCTCTCTCTCTCTCTCTCTCTCTCTCTCTCTCTCTCTCTCTCTCCTGAGAATTGCATAGTTGAATGAGACTAATTGAGAATGAACATGGATGGAAGGAGCATAAATGCAAAGGAAATGGATGGAGGAAAAATGAAAAGGAGTGGAGGACATGAAAGAATACTTATTTCTCAATACTTCCTCTCTCCTTCTAATTCTTAACTCCTCACCCGTGCTGCTTATATTTATTCTTTCTACCTTCTCCCCATCTTCCCATCCTCCTTCTTCACCTGTCCACCACTTCCTTGCCCCATGTACTCTCCTTCCCCCTTTTTCTTTTCTTTTCTCTTCCTTTTTTGTCTTGTTTAAAACCTTCCTCCCTGTCACCTCCCCTCCCCCTTATTACACATTACATTGGAAAGACTGTCATAGTTTAAAGAAAGGAGTGCATTAGGTATGTGTGCTTTATTAGGTAATGTTAAGGTGAATATCAGAAAACTACTGATATTTTCACCTCCAAATAAATTATGTTTGAGTGATTTATCAGAATTGCTCTGCATACATAGTCATTACATGGCTGACTTTCAAAACTAGTGTGGTTCTTGAAAGAAATCATGGACAGCATCATTAGTGCTATATCCTATTTATTAAGGCACCACAGACTCACACATTCATTATTCACACTTTTAGCCCTAATAATAATCTATCTTTATACCAGGCCAACAACCCCACACAGGATGGTCCAGGCAAGCATCACACACTCACGCACACATTATGCACATGCTTAACATATTTAGCCCCTGTGGAAGGGGACAGTCTCTTGGACCTTCATACTCCATCCCAGCTGGCCATAACTGGATACATACTTCCATAACAACTTCGTGGCAGGGGGTAAAAATGCTAACCCTGCTTGTCATAAGTCCACTAAGAGGGGACAGAACCAGTGAGCTATGTACAGACAAAACTTTACAGTGGCATCTTGCTAATGTAAATAGCTTTATATGGACTTATGATTCCAGACAGAGGAAAGGACTGGAAGATATGCCTTATCTCACTGTGATTTCACAGATCTGGGAAACTATCCACATCTACATGAGAGGTAGTGACTTGAATCAGACATTGATGGGTGAGAGTGTAGTGTTTGTGGGTTTGCAGCAATAGAGATGTAATATTTGGTCTCTGCCTTAAGTAGCATTTATTGTATGCAAACTTTTGCTATCTTACTTTTCTCAGGTTTGTACTCCCCAATCTGTCCATTTGATTATACAGTGGTGTCAGTGATATCAGTTTTTAGGATAATTTTTACATTTACATGAGGAATTCCTTGTAATTTCCCTTCTCAGTTCTTCAGTAGCAATCCAGCAGCTGTTTTTCTTGATTGTATTCATCCACCCTGCTTATAATAGGAGTGTCTCAGTGTTGTTGTGAGTTTCTGTTTTTAACTTTTATTAGGAGTTTTAGTGTGGTAGGGGAGAGTACTTGTTATGCAGAAGCCTTGTTCCAGATTTATGTGGCTGTTCCTTGTAAAATGGTAAAATGAGGGCAGGAGTACTTTCTCTTCTCCATTGGGCACCAAGGGGCTGAGAGAGTGGTGTGAATGTGAAAGTTGTTTGCCTTGTCTTGGCTACCCACCTTTTTTTTTGAAGAAGAAGACAGTCTCGGTACATGCATATATGCTCATCAGTGATACGATTTTTGTGCTTGATATTTACTTTTATTGGGAGTTCCTTCTGTAATTCCCCTTTTCAGTTCTTCAGCAATTTGTAATAGGAGTGTTTTTAAGAATGATTTGTGTTTTTGTATTTTGTTTATAATTTCCCCTCCTCAGTTCCTCATCAGCTAACCAGTAGCTGTTTTTCCTGATTGCATTCTTCCACCCTTCCTATGTATGGCAATGGTATTCATTATGTAAATTTTATTTGATTTTTACTTTCATTGGGAGTAGTTACTTTTTTCAGATCCCGTACTCAGTTCCTCAGCAGCTCAGCAGCTTGTAATAGGAGTGGTGTCAATGATAATATGCTTTTTGTACCTGATTTTTATTTTTATTGAGAGTCCTGTCTCTAATTCTCATTCTCAGTTCTTCAGCAGCTTGTAGTAGGTGTTAATGATGATTCAAGTTTTTTGTATTTATTTTTTTCCTCTTAGGAGCTCCTGTAATTCCTTTCTGTTTCTCAACAACTTGTAATGAGAGTGATGTCAAAAATTATAGTTTTTGTATTTGATTTTTACTTTTATGTGAGAGTTCTTTCTCCAGTTCCCCTCCTCAGTTCCTTAGCAGCTCACCAAGTATCTCCTTTCAGGTGTGAGTCGGTTGGAGCAGATGTGTGCCTTCGCCTGCATGTCCATCCTGGTCAACTACATTGTGTTCATGACCTTCTTCCCTGCCTGCCTTTCCCTCATCTTGGAGGTGTGTATGTATGAGAATGGCTGACAACACACACACACACACACACATACTATGTAGTATATACACATTGGTGTAGTGTAATGGTCAGCACATTCAGCTCACAACTGAGAAGACCCAGATTTGGGTTGCGGGCACAGAGAGGCCCTTGTTCACCTAGCAGCAAATAGGTATGGGATGTAACCTGAAGGGTTGTGGTCTTGCTGCCCTGGTGTGTGATGTGTGAGTGGTTTCATTCCTATCCAAAGATCGGTCACTATGAGCTCTGAACCCTTTCCAGAGGGTAACAGCTGGCTGGGTGACCAACAGACAACCATAGGTGAATGACATAAACACACACACACACACACAAAAAAAAAAAAATAAATAAATAAAATAAATAAATAAATAAATAAATAAGCAAATAAAAAATACATGGCTTAAGATATACAGTTCAAACATTCACAAGAATGAAAGTTCAAGACATTCTAAGTCAGAATTATTCTATGATTAAATGTTTTTAACGCCTTGGTTTAGAAGTTATGGGTCATTTAAATATGAATGCACTACGAGTTGGCAAGTGGCTGCTATTGCCAACTCCCAGCATATTCTTATATAAATTTATTGTAAGTTCCAAACAATTCCATGGGAAGCATTTGAATATTTCTGCCTTACTTGGTCTTTCATTTCTGGGAGCATATGACTTTCCTCATAGAGACTTAATGCTGGAGCATAAAGTTTTAGTGCTTTTGCCTCACATTAAAAGAACTAATAAATCCATTAAGTTCAAAGGGTGGCCATAAAAACCTCTAAACACCAGTTGTCTGTCTTGTGACGAATTGAAAGGCTTAGATGGTCCATAAAGCATCACCATCATTATCATCATCATCATCATCATCATCATCATCATCATCATCATCATCATCATCATTATCACCATCACCACCACCACCACCACCACCATCACCACCACTGTAATCATCATCATCATCATCATCATCATCATCACCACCACCACCATCATCATTATCATTATTATCACCATCACCATCACGGTCACCACTACCACCACCACCACCCCACACATGCTTAATGTAAGATGAGATTTTGTGTCTTTTCCTTTTGAATCATCTTTCCAGCCATCCTGAAAGTCAAATTAAGATGTGGAAGACTAAATGTGAAGAGGCATGCAAGGTGGGAGGGGATAGGGGACCCAGGTCTAACATCCCCTCAAACAACTGGAAAGTCACTTGACCTTGAAATCAGTGAAAAGCTATAACCTGATGCCTAAAGGTATGGTCACACTTGCTACTGTTAATGCTAGACTGGCTTTTGTTTTCCCTGGCTAGACAGTGATACATGCAGTTGTCTAGTCACACCACTTGCCATGTCTGCCAGTGGAATCAGCTGATCATAACAATAACACAAACTGCTATAGAGGAAGCACCTCTTGGATTCGCTCTGTCCACAGCTAATCTTGCCACTTGTTTTTTTAGCCAGTGAAGACTCAAAGAAAAAAGTTTTTGGCCTTGTGAACACATATTTGCCTTGCTTACATATCACCGAGGTCATACAAGAACTGAATAGTATATTTACATCAAATTAAAATTCATATTTAGGAGTTTTCTTGTATTGTTGTCCACCTTTTTTATTTTTGTTATTCATTATAAGTCCTTAAAAAGAGAAGTGGAATATTTTTTTGTTGCATATATGCTGAATAAACAGTAGTTTCTTAATATCTCCTACTCATCTATCACTATCACTAGCACTAGATACTAGGGAAAACCAGTCGTACAGCTAGCTCAGAGCAGCAAGAATCAGTAGCAAGTGCAACGCAAATGCTGGCCAATCAAGCCGTATCACTGGATCCATCGATTTCAGAAGCTAGTGTGACCAAAGCTTAAGAGACTTCCCAGTGTATGATAATCACTCGCAAGTTACAATAACGTGATGGATGCTCATTAATTACAGCTCTTTATTAAGGGGACTAGCTGACATCTGGTCTTGGAACTTTCTGTGTTTACTGTAATTTCAATCTATGTTCTTTATCACAGAAGGACATTTAAGAATAAAAGAAATAAATAAATATTTATGAAGCTGGAATAGATGAATTGTACTTATATTAATTTCAATGGAAAAAATTGTATCATTTTGTGAACATTTTGGTTTTCAAAACAAGTCAGGGAACTGATTAAGTTTGTGAACCAAGGTTCCACTGTACTCTTAATTTGCCTAACTACAAACCAAACACAGATAAAACTTATAATCTATCATCTTCCACAATAGATAGCCACCACAAATATTGTCAAGACTCCTCTTACTTTCTTCTTCACTGACACTGTCAAACATCAAGATTCCACTGCCTTTCCATTTCCTGAATTTCGCCTTCACATCTTGAAGTGTGTCGGCAAATGAGATCAAATGAATAGTATCAGTCACCTATGTAGTCTGCTAATTCAGCCCTGGAGTCATTGGATCAGGCCAGCAGTCCCACAAGGAGTGGCCCAGACAAGACACCATACACTAACACACACATCATTCACACTCTTAGCCCTTTCAGCCCACAGTGGATATAGTGGTGTGGTTAGGTTATCATTGATGTGGTTTATTCCCTCACAGCTTTCCAACCGGTGCTCCTCTGGCCGCCCCCCCTGGCAGATGGCAACTCTTGCCAGGGCCATGGTGGACCAGGAGAAGCCCAATCCTGTGGTACAACGAGTCAAGGTCAGAATAGTTACTGCAGCTGATGTAGGGCACAGCATCCTTCATGCTTACTTTGCCAGGACTCACTGCAGCAGGTGTAGGGCACAAACCTCACACACACACTCTCATTCAGTAACATAACTTAGGTATGTTTTTACTCAGAATCGACTAACCATGTACCTCCCATTTTATTTTTTTGTATGTGAATTTAGAATAAAAAATGTTAGCTTTTCTTTAGAATAGAAATTCCCTTAACAGTTCTATGGCAATGCAAACCTCAGACTCACTCTGCCATTCACTAACATTACAATAAACTAAGCTCAAGGTTTGGGCTGGGAGAGATTGAGGTATTTGTGCTGTGGTCACCCTCTTGGAGAATGCTCCTGTAGAGAGAGAGAGAGAGAAATATTATACTCATAGAATGTTCCATACATTTCGGTGTATAAGATGATGCTTGAATCAAACTAAAAAAGACTCAAAAAACTGGGTTGTCTTATACGTCAAATACAAAAACAATGACCATAAAGTTTTACACAAAATAACATTGTAAATAAACAACAACCTTATATTACGAATTTTGGGGAAGTTAGACATAGTAAAATAAGAATCAATTTTGAGAGAAGGCGCTGAAATATATTCCCATTGAAAAGTGTGTAAACAAAATTTAATGTAGTACAACTGCAACTCTTTGCTGGCATTGTATATAAATGGACAAAGCAGGAGGCTGTGCAAATATTCCCCAGTTTTTCCAAAGCTGAAGAAGGAGCTATATAAAGGCCTTATAGGCATGGAACTCCAAGCTAAGCAGCAAAGGAAAGCAAACTGGGGAAAAGATGAATCTCTCCAGCTTGCAATCTTGTATAGGGATGAAGTACATATCCTGAAAAAAAAAAAAATTCCAGAACGTCGGTATATCTAATCAAAAGAAACATAGTATGTAGAAGAAGATTATGGCCAGCAACCCAACACACACAGGTGGTGCAAGGCAAGAGTTTGTTTATGTTTAGGAAAACAGATTGTACTGCACATAATTTTTGACCATTTTTATTCATCCATCTTTTTTCATGAAAATGGACAAAAACACCTGGTGGGAATTTTATTTTAGGTTTAGTTTTGTGTTTCAAGATAATGGCACCTTATTACGGGTAATACGTTCAGGGTATTTTACTCATTGTACTGGTATATCACCATCACAGTTGTCTGGTGTTCACTGACCTAAACTTCACTACAGTTGGTTTGATAATTTGGGTATCATCTTACACCACTGATATCAGCTAAAACCATTAAATTCAAGCTGAAATTTGGGGGTTGTCTTATCTGAAAGTTGTCTTATCTGCCAAAATATGTGGTATTTTCAAGTATATTTGTCGTATAAAGAGTATAAAAATCTCAAGTTAATGACTCTGGAGAACTCGTTTTCTCCATGTATGTTTTGTAGGTTGTATTTTATTTTTATTTTTATGAGAGAGTTCTTTCTCCAATTCCTCTCCTCAGTTCCTCACCAACTAACAAAAATTTTGCTGTATGTATACCTAACAGTATCATGTGAATTTCTTCCTTTGTGTGTCTTGAAAGATATGCAGATTTTGACAGGTTCTTTGGATTTTTCACAATTTTTGTGCTACAGTCCAGTAATACTAAATATAGTTGTAATTAATTTAAGGAACTCAAGAGCAGAATCCACCAAAATTACAAAAAAGGTGTTTTTAAATCCAGTTGTAATTTCAACATGGCTAAATACCCATTGAATTACTATGACCAGTTATCATTATCCCCTATGACCCATCATTGTCCCCACACTGCTCCTGAGTGAGATGTGAGGAATGTAAGAACATAAGGGAAGTTGTAAGAAGCTGTCAGGCCTACATGTGTCAGTCCCAGTATAAAACATACCTACCTATATCCACATATCATCCTCATTCATAAATTTGTCTAATCTTTCAAAGTTCTCTAATGACTTAGCTTTAAAAACATGATTACTGAGTCTATTCCGTTCATCCACCACTCTATTTTTTTCTAATCTAACTTTCTCCAGCCTGAACCCATTATTTCTTGTCCTATCATGATTACTGGCCCTGAGACTTTTGCTTACAATATCCTTGTTGCATAGGTCAAGCAGTGCACTGAAGTGGACAGGTGAGACAGTGTGCCTTTCCTCTCCAGGTGATCATGTCTGCTGGGCTGCTACTGGTGCATGGCATCACCCGTTGGTCTGTGTCCCTCAGCCAACACACCATCACCCTCACTGATGCTGCCACCTCTCTCAATTCCTCCACTGACCCACATGTCATTGTCAGGTAAGGCAGCTCCAGGATTTTTTTTTTTTTATGTAAGAGGGCCATTGGCCAAAGGAAGTAACAAATTGAATGAAAAAAAAAAGGCCCACTTAAATGCCTATTCCCAAGTAGAATTCCCAAGTAGAATGATTAAAAAGCAGAGGATAAGTGTCTTGAAACCTCTCCCTTGAAGGAGTTTGAGTCATAGGAGAGAGAAAATACAGAAGCAGGCAGAGGGTGCTGGAGTTTACCAAAGAAAGGGATGAATGATTGAAAATACTGGTTAACTCTTGTATTAGAGAGATGGACAGAAAAGGAATGAGAGAAAGAAGAGTCTTGTGTAGTGAGACTGCAGAAAGAGGGGAAGCATGCAGTTAACAAGACAGAAGAGCAGTTAGCATGAAAATAATGGTAGAAGATAAGCATTGCTGCAATGAGAAGTCAGTTAAAGGAGAGGAGTTAATAGGACAAAAAGCTTTTTGATTCCACCACCACCCATACATGTGAAGCATGTTTAGGGTCCTGTACAGAGTTAGCACTTGTGAGAGTGATAAAAACTGGCAGAGTCGACTCAGAATGCCTAACTTCATAGAAGCTGTATTAACTAGGGATAAGATGTGAAGTTTCCTTCTTAGATTGTAAGTAAAGAACAGATGAAGGATATTCAGTGGAAGAGACAGTTGAGTGTCATTGAAGAAGAGGGGATAGGCTATGTCAAGTTGATAGATGGGGGAATTGAGTTTTTGAGGTATTGAACAATACTAAGTTTACTCTGTCCCAATCAGAAATTTTAGAGAGATCAAAAGTCAAGCATTCTGTGACTTCCTTAGGTGAGCTGTTTACTTCCTGAAGGGTTGGACATCTACGAAAAGACATGGAAAAGTGCAGGGTGGTATCATCAGCATAAAAAAAGGCAGAACAAGAAGTTTGGTTTAGAAGGTCATTGATGATTAATAGGAAGAGCCTGAAGAATACCATTGTTAATAGACTTTGGAGAAGAACAGTGACTTTCTACCACAGCAGCAATAGAAAGATTAGAAAGGAAACTAGAGCTGAAGTTACAAAGAGAAGGGTAGAACCCACTGAAATCAAAGCTTTGTGCCAGACTCTATCAGAAGCTTTTGATATATCTAAGGCAACAGCAAAACTTTCACCAAAAATCCCTAAAAGAGGATGACCAAGACTCGGTAAAGAAAGTCAGATCACCAGTAGAGTGGCCTTGCTGGAACCCATACTGGTGATCAGATATAAAATTATGAAATGATAGATATTTAAGAATCTTCCTGTTAAGGATAAATTAAAAACCTTTAGAGAGGCAGGAAATTAAAGTAACAGGATGGTAGTTTGAGAGATTAGAGTGGTCAACCTTTTTAGGAACAAGCTGAATGTAGGGAAACTTCCAACAGAAAGGAAAGATAGATATTGACAGACAGTTGGAAGAGTTTGACTAGGCAAGGCACAAGCATGGAGGCACAGTTTTGGAGAACAATAGGAAGGACCCCATCAGGTCCTTAAGCCTTCCAAGGGTTAAGACCAGCAAGGACAAGGAAAACATCACTGTGAAAGATCTTAATGGGTAGCATGAAATAGTTGGAGGATGGAGGAGAGGGAAGAACAATCATCCAAGGTACAGTTTTTAGCAAAGGGAAAGATGAAGAAGGAAAGTTATTGGAAATTATTTTTGGATAGGTACCAGAAATCATGAGGGGAATTAAATCTGGAAAGATTTTGACACTCTCTTATTGAAGGAGTTTTGGCTAGCTGGAGAACAAATTTGGCATGAGTCCAGGCAGAAACAAAGTGCATGAGATTCAGGTGATGGAAGACTCAAGTACCCTTTGTGGGCCACCTCTCTATCATGTATAGCATGAGAACTGGCTGTGTTAAACCAAGGTTTCGAAGATTTAGGTTGAGAGAATGAGTGAGGAATGTACACTTCCATGCCAGACACTATCACATCTGTTATGTGCTCAGCAAACAGAGACGGGTCTCTGACAAAAGCAGTAGTCATTCTATGAAAATTCAGTATAATACCTCTTCAGGTCCCCAATTAGCAGAGGCAAAATGCCAGAGGCAACTCTGTATTAGGGATCCTGAGGAAGGGTTGAAGCAGTAGGACAAGATGAAGATATGAGATTGTGATCAGAGGAGCCCAATGGAGAAGATAGGGTGACAGCATAAGGAGAAGGATTAGAAGTTAGAAAAAGATCAAGAATGTTTGGCATATCTCCAAGACGGTCAGGAATACAAGTAGGGTGTTGCATCACTTGCTCTAGGTCATGGAGGATAGTAAAGTTAAAGGCTAATTCACCAGGATGGTCTGTGAAGGGAGAAGAAAGCCAAAGCTGGTGGTGAACAAGGAAGTCTCTAAGTATAGAGATCTCTGTAAAAGGGAAGAGAGTCAGGATGTGCTCCACTTTGGAAGTTAAGTAGTCAAAGAATTTTTTTTTAGTTAGAGGAACTAGGTGAGAGGTATACACCACAGATAAATTTAGTTTGAGTGACTCTGTAGTCATAGCCAGATGATGGAAAATTGGGAAGATTCAAGAGCATGGACAGGATAGTAGGTTAAGTCCTTGCACACATACTCGTAAATGCAACATCCAGCTTTGGATTGAAAATGAGGATAGAGAGAGTAGGAGGGAACAGAAAAGGGGTTACTGTCATTTGCCTCAGACACCTGTGTTTCAATGAGGAAAAGATGATGAGGTTTTGTAGAGCAGAGGTGATGTTCTACAGATTGAAAATTAAATGTAAGGCTGTGAATATTGCAGAAGTTGATGAAGTATAGGCAGGTCACTGCTTTCATTGGTTCATTGTTAATTGTCATGTGGTGAGCTGTGTGATTCCAATGAGAATCAAACCATATTCCTGTGACTGGTAGTGATTGTGGTTCAGGAAGTATTTTTCCATGTATAGTTCAATCTCAATGAGTTCTGGCCAGGAAATTAGTAATTCAGGGTATACTTTGTATATAGGTTGACTACTTATATGAAGGGGGAGAAGAGAGAGGGAGAGAGAGTGGGGGGAAGAGGAGAGCAAGAGTGAGGGGAGAGGAGAGCAAGAGTGAGGGGAGAGGAGAGAGTGGGGAAAGAGAAGAAGAGAGAGTGGAAGGAGAGAGAGAGAGAGAGAGAGAGAGAGAGAGAGAGAGAGAGAGAGAGAGAGAGAGAGAGAGAGAGAGAGAACACCTGCTCCTTCTTCCTTCTACAGTATGATGTGAAATATCTGTTAAATTGCACTATTTTGTCCTTAAATCTCTATATGTGGTAAGTAAATAATACTAATCCCTTCAGTTTATCTTTTTTCATTAATCCTAATTTTAGATATAAAAACTAAAATAGTATGTTGTGTTAAACTGAATTTGTGTAAAAGAAATTTCTGTGAACTGAGAGTCACCTTTATATGAAGGCAAGGAATGATCTCAAAAATTTAATTATTTAATTTACAAGTTCACCAGTCTGTCAAAAAAACAAAGGTTCTTGCTGCTCTCATTACACACATTATCTCAATTTACAAGATTTAATCAGAGTTATAAGGCTTTAAGGGTCTTTAAGTGACTGATGTGTGTGATGTCTTGTCGCCGTAATGTTGCATCTCTTGCCGTCTTCTTCCACTATTTTCATGCTAACTGCTCTTCTGATCTTGCTAACTGCATGCCTCCCCTTCTCCCACAGCCTTGCTGTACAAGACTTTCTTCTTTCATCCCTATTCTGTCCACCTCTCTAATGCAAGAGTTTACCAGTATTCTCAATCATTCATTCCTTTCTCTGGTAAACTCTGGAACTTTCTGCCTGCTTCTCTATTTCCACCTTCCTATGACTTGAATTCCTTCAAGAGGGAGATTTCAAGATACTTATCGTTCAATTTTTGACTGCTGCTTTGGACCCTTTTATGGGACCAACATCTCAGTGGGCTTTTTTTTTTTTTTTTTTTTTTTTTTTTTTTTTTTCTTCAGTGTCTCCTACATGAAAAAAAAAGTAGGATTGCCAGCTTGATATATAGATAGATAGATAGATTATTAAAAGGTATATATATATAGATATTAAAATTTTTGACTGCCACTTTGGACCCTATTCAGGGACCAACATCTCAGTGGGCTTTTTTTTTTTTTTTTTTTTTTTTTTTTTTTTTTTTTTTTTTTATTGCTCTTGGTCAGTGTCCCTCCTACATGAAAAAAAGTAGGATTGCCAGCTTGATATATGGATAGATAGATTATTAAAAGAGATAGATTATTAAAAGTGGCAAGTATGATTATCTTTGAGTTCCCCACAATGGAGAGAAATGAAGAGATTCTCAGATCATACCATCCATAACCCCTTCAGTACCAGGTATTTCCTCCCATAGCAAGCAGTCAGATCCAGCCTCTCTTGTCCATTATTCAGAGATGAAGTTCTCTTTCCCAAGTCTCTGTTGTGCAATTCCATACTGTTTTACTTGTACTTAGAAATGTGCAAAGCAACAAACATTTGAAATAATAAGCATAGTGAAGTTACACATTCAGAGGTGATGTTTCTCTCTTTTATGCAGTTCCATAGTTTTTGCTTAAAAATATGCAGGACAACAGACTTTTAAATAAGTTATGTTCTTGCATTTTAACAGCCTAGCCGGACTGTCCACAAGTTTATATCACAAGACATAGAGCCAGTAGCAACAAAAGTCACACCATATAGTAGCACAACTCTCAGTTTTATGTGATACAGGTTTCATCACTTGAACTGATAAAGTTGATGATGGGCAACTTGCAATGAGTGGAAGGACATTTCTCTATCAAGATCAAATTTCTGTTGAAACTTGATCTGTGTCATGTACTCTTGTGTGTATCTAAGTGAACTTGGCAAATCTGAATTTGAACTGTGTGTAAAAATGCCTCACAGCGACTTCTGATAAAGCTGAAATGAGAGAGTAAAACTAAAAAGATATGCTATGTTTTCTGTGATGTTAACCCACAAAACTTTTTCTCAATAAGAGCAGAGATGTATCATTAGATGCAGAAATCCTGTACAGAACAGAGATTCATCTTAGGCACAGTTTCTCCAGTGTCTCTCCTACATGAAAAAAAAGTAGGATTGCCAACTTGAAGAGAGAGTTGAAGTTGTATGCTATATTTGATGTCTCCAAGTGTTATGCTTTTACCAAACTCTTCATTTTTGCAGTTCTTTTTACACTCTTTTCACATGGCCAACCAGCACATATGTCTTGTGTTGTGTGGGTCAGTTTGGGTCAATCAGGGAGCACAGTAGATACAAGTGTGTTTTTGTGATTCACTACAGGTTTAAGGGTTTTGAGCCTTGTTTGATTGTATTTGCTTTATTTTATTTATTTATTGCTCAGACAGGGACATAATGACCAGAAGTTATAATTGTTCTCTCTCTCTCTCTCTCTCTCTCTCTCTCTCTCTCTCTCTCTCTCTCTCTCTCTCTCTCTCTCTCTCTCTCTCTCTCTCTCTCTCTCTCTCTCTCTCTCTCTCTCTCTCTCTCTCTGTTTTGTGGTTGCTATTCATCAAAAGCTCAAGTCCAGTGTTCCTTATCTGATGAGTCTTTGTGTGGTGGGTGTTGGCACTGCCGTGGGGTGGCTGCTGTATTCTGTCACTCACCATCTGATAATGCCTCATGAGTGGGTGGCAGGCAGGCTGTTGCACAAATACCTTTGCTTATAAGAAAGTGCGGACCTTTAGTATGTGCTTTTCCTTAAGGTGTGCTCATGTGTGTGCTCATGTGTGTGTGTGGTGTAGTGTGGTATGGTATTTGTGTGTGTGTGTGTGTGTGTGTGTGTGTGTGTGTGTGTGTGTGTGTGTATGTGGTGTGATGTAATGTGATGTGGATGTAGGATGTGTGTGTGTGTGTGTGTGTGTGTGTGTGTGTGTGTGTGTGTGTGTGTGTGTGTGTGTGTGTGTGTGTGTGTCATTCACTTACAGTTGTCTGCTGTTCCCCTACAGAAAGAACTTGGAGCTCATAATATCCCATCTTTTAAAGTTTAAAAGAAAAATGCAGTGTTCAAATGTGTCTTCCTTACTTCTTATATAGTGCATGTATTTGTTACATTTACTAATGTTCTTTTTCTCCCTTCTTTTCTCCTTAACTGCATACACTTTTTCTCTTCACCTCACTCCTCCTTTATGAAATTTATTGAATCTGAAAGGAGTAAAAGAAAGGAATATTCAAGTGCATCCTTTTTTTTGACTTCTTATATGGTGCATATATTTAATTTCAGGAGAGCAGAATAACTTAACACATATCTTCCCTACCCAGGCTACTGAATGCTGGACTGGACCATGTAGTGTTTATGGTGATCCTGGCTGCCCTCATTATCAAGTATGTGCTGTTTGAGTCTCATGGTCAGCTGGAGGAGAGTCTGATTCACGACAGCCTCAACCATCAACAGGACAGCCCCTCCAACAGCTCAGCTAAAGGTCAGTGACAGAGAGGGAGAGGGGTAAAGAAATATCAAATATTTAGCTTACTGCATGTAGTGTGGTCCTTTTCCACCTGGTGCTAACAAGGCTAAGAATGTGAATGACATAATAATAATAATAATAATAATAATAATAATAATAATAATAATAATAATAATAATAATAATGATAATATTTGGTATGTTAATTTTTCAACCTTAGTGCTGAAAATCTACATGTTACATACTTATATACTAACATACATACTTTATCTTAAGTATACATTTAACCCTAAGGAAGAATCTTACAATTTGATACTGTGGCTGCCAGATGGTGCTGGTCAACCTAGTAGACTAGGCTCGGGATGGTCAGGCCATCCTGTGCGTATATATATGTATTTTTTTTTTTCATCATGTCACAGCTCCGAACTTACACCAGGTACCTAATTACTGCTAGGTGAACAGGGGCCACACTGCACACAGGATTTGAACCCAGGCCCTTCTGATTGCGAGTTGGGTTCACAAACCACAATGCTACCAGGTTGTGTGTGTATTTTCTTAGTTGTGTTTATCTAGTTGTAATTTACAGGGCTTGAGCTACACTCACGTGGTCCCATCGCCATGTCTATACTTGTCCAGTTTTTCCTTGAAGTTGTGCATACTCATTGTTGATACTACCTCCTCATTGAGCTTGTTCCAAACTTCTATATTTCTCTGTCGAAAACCATTTCTTTATGTTGCTCAAGCATCTTCCTTTTCTTAGTTTTCTAGTTTGTCCTCATGTGTGTCTGGTATTTCCTACTTCTCTTAGCAGCAGTTTCTCATTGTCTTTTTCTTCCACTCTGTTCCACAATTTATAAATTAGTATTAAGGCTTCCCTTTCTCTTCTTTGTTCCAGTGTTGACAGATTCGTTTCCTTTAACCTGTCTTCATATGTTAATTCTTCCAGTTCTGGAACCATCTTTGTTTCTATCCTTTGTACCCTTTCTAATTTTTTTCACATGTTTCTTCTTATGGGGATACCACAATGATTCAGCATATTCTATCTTTGGTCTAATCATGGTGGCAATTATTTTACTCATATCTTTATCCATGTAGTGGAATGCTGTTCTAATATTTCTCATCATTTTATGTAATAATAAAATAATAATAATAATAAACGGTTTATTATTTAGGCAGTTAACAAACTGAAAATGTACAGAGGGGGTGGGGAAATACTTAAACTTTATCCTAAAGCTAAGTCTAATCTAGAAGGGAAATACTATTGATTGATGGCTCGCACCATTGTGGGAATCGCGCTGAGTCTGTATCGGTCCGTGCATGGCGCCTTTAGGGGCGTTATCTTGTTTTGGTGTCTGGTGGCACGAACCGGGTGAGGCGCGTCAGGTGGCAGCATGTGTCTGAGATGTGGATGATGCAGCAATCCCCTTGCAAACTTTTCCAGAGCCTCTCGGTGCCTGGTGGATAGTCTGGACAGACTCAGAGTGGTCAGGGCTTCATCATAGGTGGTGTAGGCAGGGCCAAGGATAACCCTGCATGCCCTTTTCTGCACATTCTCCAGCTGTAGCTGTTGAGTGTGTGTGAGGGAGGAGGACCACGCTGGGGAGGCATACATGAGTTTGGGGAGGATGAAGGTGAGGTACACCCCCCTTAACTCATCTGTCAGTGTCCCCAGCGACTTGAGTCTGCACAGCATGTACAGCCTGTAGGTAGCTGATCTTACGGTGCTGGCGACATGCTGTTTTCAGGTCAGTTGGTTGTCCACCGTGACTCCGAGAAGCTTAGCACATCGGACCACCTGGAGGGGATGAGGGCCCACTGTGAGTTGGGGAGGGGGCACTGGTACAGAGGAGGTACAGTTTTGCTGTGGTTGATGGTCATCCTGCTCTCCTCTGTCCATGTCTGCAGTCTCTCCAGAATTGTTTGCAGTGGCGAGTAGTCCAGGTTCTTGTTGGAAACTGGGACGCCCATGGTGCAGTCATCCGCATACTTCCAGCAATGGGGGATGTCAGTAAGGGCGTCATTAATGAGGAGGAGGAAGCAAAGTGGACCCATCTTGGTCCCCTGGGTGACCCCACATGTCAGCTGTTGGAAATTAGAGACAGAGCCCTGATAGTGAACAGCCTGACGCCTCCTTGTGAGGAAGTCGGCTAGCCACACTACCAGGTTAGGAGGGAGACCCAGACTTATTGCCTTGCTGATGACAACAGTGTGATCAACCAGATCAAAGGCTTTTTTGAAGTCCACAAAAGCAACAGCTAGAGAGGTGTTTCGCTTGTCCAGGTGGCTGTGGATGAATTCAAGGAAGCTGGTCAGGTAATGGGAGATGGAGGTGGTTTTAATATTTCCAAACTGTCTGATATCCACAGTACAGTAAAATCCCTCTTATCCGGCACCAATGGGACCGCCGACATGCCGGATACTTGAATATTGCCGGATACTTGAATAGAAGTGAAATTATGTCCACAATCACCACCCTACACTCACGCATCTTACCATAACAAAGATCAGCTGATCTGATCACCTGCTTAAGTGTAAGCACAACACGCTTCCTCTTTTCTACAACTTTAGGCATGATGAAGGCATCAGGCGATAAACAGTGCACACGCAGGATTGAGTCACTGAGTAAACACAGTGCAGTGGGCCGCGGGTGGCGCGAAGCGGTGCGCTCTGGTGGCGAGGGGACAAAGTATGCCTCGCACGGGAATTTTAATTGATCTTATGAGTACACATTGATTTTTTATTGATTTTAAGGCTCGGGGAAAAATGTGCCAGATACTTGAAGTTGCCAGATACACGAATGCTGGATGAGAGGGATTTTACTGTATTACAAATTTTGGTGTAGGCCCAGTCATACACAAAATCTTCACAAATAAGGCTAGGGATGGGGGTGATAGAGACTGGCCTGAGGTCATTGAGTGACTATGGACTGGAAGTTTTGGGGATGGGGGTGATGTAAGATGTCTTCCAGTCCGCTGGGCAAGAGTGTTGGTAGAGAGAGGCGTTTATTATGGAGCATAGCAGTGTTGCTAGCTCTGCAGCAAACTCCTTGTAAATTTTTATAGGAAGGTCAGTGGGTGTGGTGGATCTCAGTTTGAATTTGAGTATTCTCTTAAAAACATCCATCGCCTGGACAATGGGGGGAGGGGAGGGAGCAGGAAGATAGGTAGGAAGCGGTGTGGTGTGGAGGGGAGGAAAGGTCTGACAGATAGCGGCAAAGTGATCGTTCATCTCCTGAGCCGCGAGATTAGCAGGAAGGTGTGAGATACAAGGAAGAGATGAAGTGTGCTTTTGTAGGCCACACAAAGCTTCGATCTTAGTGTACCATTGTCTGTTGTTGGCCAGCTTGAGATGGTGTATCTTGTCTAGCTTGCCTTGGCAGCCTTGATCTCCCTGATCACTCTGTTTCTTAGTTTCCTGTATAGGACCGGGCAGGAGTGGAACGCCCAGGTCCGCTGACACACGAGTCTTTTAATGCGGGGCGTCATCCAGGGGGCATCAGACAGGTGCACTGTGACGCTCTTGGCTGGGAAGTAGCGGTGGAAGGCTTCTGTGGTGGTGGTGACGTAATTGAGCCATTTAGAATGGACGTCATCTACATCCAGCACCTCAGTCCACGGGTGTTGTGTCACCCACTGCCTGAACACCCTCATGTCTGAGTATGGGCATGGGGCGGTGGGTCCTGGTGACAGCTGACCGAGGGGTTGAGGTGGTGGGTGTGGGTGTCCACAGTATGGAGAGGTGGGTGCTCCGTCCCATGGGAGGCAGTGGCTTGGGGGGGCGAGTACTGTTGGCCCAGGTCTGTCAGTATAAGGTTGAGGATGGCTTGCTGGTGGGTGGGGAAGTCCACGACCTGGGTGAGGTGTAGCTGGTGTAGGATATCGCTGATATCTAATCTGTTAAAGTCCTCACAGATGACTAGCTTGGCGGCAGGATACCTCACCCTCCGGGCATCAGCAGTGTCAATGATGTGAGTGGTGAGTAACTGTGCTGTGGTGGCTCATGGGAGGTGGTACACGACGCACACGATGATGAAGACTGTGTTGCTGGGGTGGCAGGGGGGCGTAACTCTCACCCACAGAGCCTCTACTCCAGCAGGAATGTCGACAGGGAGGTGTGAGGGGCTGAGGGCAGAGCGGCAGAAAACGGCCACTCCCCCCCCCCTCCCCTGCGTCCTGTCCTGAGGTGACGGTAGAGCTGGTAGTCCTGCATCGTGCACACCTCAGGAACAATCTGCCACGCCTCAGTAACCGCCACAATGTCCACACAAGCAGAACTCACCGTCACAATCAACTCATCCGTCTTGTTGGCCAGAAATGTCGCATTAAATAAGAGGAGGGAGGGAAGACTATACCACACATGCGACACTTCAATGTGCTTGTATTCCCTCTTCTCCACCCTGCGGTCTTCTCTGGCACTGGAGGTCACTACCTTGATGGGATGCACATTTTTACCTCCCCTCGACCCGTGGTTCTGAAATAGTTTCAAGGTCTTAAGGCACTTAATCACGTTGGGCGGCGGGTAACCTGATCCTCGCCTATGACACAGGAGGTAGTTGCGTTCGTACGTTTGCACTGAAGTACACATTTTCTTTATGTATCGACATGCACTCGCTAAATGTGTTCACAAAAACAACAATCCCACCAGGGCGAGCCTAAAACTAAAACTAAAAGTTGAAAACAGAAAAAAAACTGAGGTCACTATCAATAGGGGGCAGGGAAGGCCAACATGCTGGCTGAGGCTGCTCGAGAGCGCCTAAGGTCACACGTCCTTCCCGTGTGAGGTCAAGACAGTGTGTGTGTGTGTGTGTTTTATCTAGTTGTATTTACCTAGTTGTGTTTTACAGAAAAAGAGCTGTACTCATGCTGTCCTGTCTCCATATATATAAGCATCCAGCTTAACTTTAAATTCATGAATATTTGTTGCTTGTACCACTGTTTCATCTAAGTTGTTCCATATTTCTATGCTTCTATTTGGGAAACCATATTTCTTGACATCTCTTCTACTTGCTGTTTTCCTCAATTTCCTTCCATGTCCTCTTGTATCTCTTGACTCCCACACAAATAAGTCTTCTTTGTCAACTTGATCCTTACCCTTTAAAGCTCTGTATATAGCAATCAGGTCCCCTCTTTCTCTTCTCTCTTGTAATGATGGAAGCTTCAGTCTCCTTAATCTTTCTTCATAGGTTAAATATCTCAAACTTGGTACCAATTTGGTTGCAGCTCTTTGTTGTGTGTGTGTGTGTGTGTGTGTGTGTGTGTGTGTGTGTGTGTGTGTTTGTGTGTGTGTGTGTGTGTGTGTGGGGTGCCTTGTCTAGGCTCCCCCATGTGGAATTGCTGGCTTGGTATATAGACAGATCTTACTTCATACACTCCATGAAAATATCTCATAGTATCTTTCTATCTATATATGAGGTGCTGCCTGGAGAAGTTTTTAAAAATGTCAAAAATTATAATCAAAGTTTTAGTAACTTCAAGCTCTAATATTTTTGTTTTTAAGACTGGAGGCATCATTTAAAAACCATAATGAAACTTATGCAAAGACAAAACTGTCCTCATTATGTATGAAATCATTTGCTGTCAGATGACATTGTTTTGCAACAATTCTGACACAGGCAAAAATGCAAATAGTCAACAGTGAGCACACTACACACTGAATGGCAGAGCATAGAGGACTGGTATATCCACTCTCAAGCAGAGATACCATGAACTGGAAAATAATGCAAATTTTTTAAAGTAATGTAGCTAACACAACCACTCAGAACAAACTTGTCAAAAATTGTCATTAGTTAAAATAAAATGATAAAAAATATCATCAAACCAGCTAGTAAAAATAAGAAATAAAATATACTATTGTAAGAAAATTCCTTAGATCAACAGGACATTGCAACTATGCCACTGCCTCCCACCATTCCTCTGCACTTGCACATCAAGCCAGCCTTAATCACTCCAGACGCTTGAAGAAAAGTTTTTTTCCTGAGACTTTCTACTCAATTTCCACTGTTGTTTTGGGGTAAGCAATTTGTTTAGATGAAAGAGGAAGGGTTAAAATAGTAGTAGTACATAGTCATAGCTCTAAACGCCTGAGATTGGCAGTTACCACACTATTTCATGTGGTGCCTCATATATATATATATATATATATATATATATATATATATATATATATATATATATATATATATATATATATATATATATATATATATATATATATATATATACTCGTATATATATATATATATGTGTGTGTGTGTGTGTGTGTGTGTGTGTGTGTGTGTGTGTGTGTGTGTGTGTGTGCGCACATGCACGCGTGCATGCGTACAGTGGAACCTTGGTTACTGAACACCTCCCCTTTTGAATAAATTGTTTTTTGAACAAAAATTTTGAATTCATTATTGCTTTGGTTGCCATACCATAATTTGGTTCTAGAAGAAAATTACTTGATTTCAAATATTAAAAGACATAGCAAAAGTTGCAATTTATTACTAAAGCAAAAGTTGCAATTTATTACTAATTTATAGTTTCTATAAATATTTACTTCATTTTTTATGTATTTGGAGGAGACAGAGTGTAAGATAGTAATTCAATCTTTGAAATAAAGTAAATGTGATCCCATTGAAGAGCTTTGATGTAAACAAACAGTTTTTGGCACTCAGGAGTAATTCTCTCAATGACCACTACTGCACAACTGCATTTTTCCATTAGCTTTTCCCAGCAGCAAGATGTCTAAGTGTTATGATCACCTTCATTTTGGTGGTAAGTGGTCTGGTCTTCTCTGTGTCCCTCTGGAAGGCTTCTGTCACTATATCAATGACAAAGAGAATACCTACATAGTCTGAACAGTATCTTCCGATGAATTCTGTGTCACTAAGTTCATTCAGTACATCCTTTTTTGATAAATAATTTGTGAGCTGGAGATATTGTGAACCAGCCATCTTGGCTGTGGGAGTGTCTGTCATAAGCCGGTAAGACAGGTAGACTGGTGTGTGGGAATGGATTAATCCATTTTATATTAATTCCTGTGGGGAAAATACTTTCAGTTTTCGAACACTTTGAATTTCAAATAGCATTCAGGAACTGATTAAGTTCGAAAACCGAGGTTCCACTGTTCATATATATATATATATATATATATATATATATATATATATATATATATATATATATATATATATATATATATATATATATATATATATATATATATATATATATATATACGAGGTGTGTCATTAAAGTTCCAGGACTGGTGTCCTAAAAGATGAATTTCAAACCCAAGCCACAAACCACCATATTTCCCCTTCAAAGTAATCCTTCTGGAGTATACAACTGCGCTCCCAACCCTCTACAGTCACTAATCTTTTTCTTACGTGCTTTTAAAATCATGTCCTCTGTTGCAGGTCGTTTAACAATGAGCGCTGAACAGCGAACAAACTTGAAGTTTTTGGTGCAGTTGGGGAAAACGCCGTCAGAAGCACTGGGTATGCTGCAAAAAGTGTACGGGGATGAGACAATGTCACGCTCACGTGTTTTTGAGTGGTGCAAGAGGTTCAAAGAGGGCCGGGAGGACGTGGAAGATGACCCCAGGAGTGGAAGACCCTCAACGAGCAGGAATGAGGCCAATGTTGAGCGTGTCAAGCAGATGGTGCGTGACGATCGTCGGTTGACTGTTCGAAAGATCGCAGATGAGCTTGGCATGAACCACAACAGCGTGTGGAAGATTATCACTGAAGATCTGGGCATGCGGAAAGTCTGTGCGAAGATGGTGCCGAGACTCCTGAACGATGACCAGAAGGGACGACGCATGCAGGTGTGTCAGGACATCCTCGAGCGTCTGGAAACTGAACCAGACTTGCTCAGGAGAGTCATCACCGGCGATGAGTCCTGGGTATTTGAGTACGACCCGGAGACCAAACGCCAGAGCCTTCAATGGAAGAGTCCGGCGTCGCCACGGCCGAAGAAAGCAAGGCAGTCCAGGTCCAGCTTCAAGGTCATGTTGATCGCTTTCTTCGATGTGAGGGGCATCGTCCACTGCGAGTTCTTGCCACAGGGCCAGACAGTCAACCAACATGTGTACAAAGAAGTACTGCGGCGTCTGCTTCGTGCAGTGCGCGAGAAGAGGCGGGAGTTGTGGCAGGGCAACTCGTGGCTGCTTCACCACGACAATGCGCCTGCTCACAATGCCCTGAGCATCAGAGAGTTCTTGGCCAAGAAGAACATCGCCGTGCTGGAGCAACCGCCCTACTCACCTGACCTCGCTCCGTGCGACTTCTTCCTCTTCCCCAAGCTCAAGGAGGTCATGAAGGGGACCCGTTTTGATGATGCGGACGACATCAAAAAGGCCGTGACGACGGAGCTGAGGAGCATCCCGCAAGAATCCTTCCAGCAGTGCATGCAAGCCTGGCAGAGAAGGATGGACAAGTGCATGCGGTGCCAGGGGGATTACTTCGAAGGAGATAACCTATAGTTTGTAGCCTGGATGTGAAATAAAACTTGTGTGGCACCAGTCCTGGAACTTTAATGACACACACACATATATATATATATATATATATATATATATATATATATATATATATATATATATATATATATATATATATATATATATATATATATATATATATGCACACACACACACACATACACATACATACATACACCAGGCCAGCAATTGGTGGCATAGACAGAATATCACTCACTCATATACAAACAAAACAGAACACCTCCAAGTCTCAATCTATCTATATACCAGGTTGGCAGTCCCCACATGGAGTGGCTCAGACAAGGCACTACACACTCACACACACATCATTCATACTCTTAGCTTTGTTGGACCTTGATAGAAAGAAACAGTCTTTAAGTATACTTAAAAAAAAACTCCTTTTTACATCATAGCAGGGAAGAGCATGGCATCTGGACTGAGGCAACGCACTCGATGCCACACTGTCAGCTTCAGCCGGCAAGGAGAAGAGGTGGCAGTGGAGACTGACAAAGAGGACCGAGGCAGCCAGACAGAAGAGCAAGTTGTGGAGGTGGTGAGTGAGCCTGGTGCTCTATCAGTTGATGATAGCCAGCCTCCCCGCACGCTGGAGGAGTGTGTGGCAGTGATGAAGTCAGAGGTGAGGAACACATCACTGGTTTATCTCAGTAAAGCTTATAAGTGCCTATTTGTGATAGAGAACATGGTATTTTTTGGTACATAAGACACATCACTGGTTTATCTCAGTAACACTTTTAAGTACCTATTTTTGTTAGAGGCGATGGTATTGTTTGTTTGGTTCAAAAGATTATTATTTCTGCTTGTCTTCGAAATCTAATATGTTGAGATGCACATATTTAACAATAACCAGCTGCATTTGTGCTAGAGAAGGTGATATTTTTGGTACATAAGATTGTTAGGTGTGTCTGTCTTAAGAATCTGATATGATGAGACCCACTTATTTAACAATAAGCAACTTTTGCAACAGTAAGTTCTGAAATATGTACAGGGAGGTCCTGTTATACGAGCATCCATTATACAAGAAACTGATGATACGAGATGGTGTAAATTAGGGACTGTTTTCTTTATTCGAGTGCAAAAATCTGATGATGTGAGCTTCAGTTCCAGGTGAATAAAATTACAAAGTACACACCTCCCTGCACCCTCCCACTAATGCATCTGGGCTGTATGATGATGTACAATGATTCAGATGTGCAGAGATGAGTTTGTGAGTGCTGGAAGACAGCTGTGCACCCCTCCCCTGTCCCCAACCTGCCATTCATCCCCCCTCGGTGTCTCTCAGACTCCCACCCATATAGCCTTAATGCTCGTTATTATACTTCCACACCATCATCATTTTGCTTGCAAGTATATTTACAATACAACAAAAATACAGTGTACAGTGCTTTATGTGACTAATCAGTGCTTGGATGTGTTACAGTGTTAGTGCTGCCATCTTCTTTCATTCACTGTCTTTGGTGTGGTGTATGTGTGACTGACCATGTGGTGTATAAGATATGTCTTATTTTGCTTCTCAAGTGCTAACTATGCCTCATAAGTGCGTTATGAGTTTTTGTGCAAGTCCTAGCAGTAAGGCTAAGTGAGTTACCCTCCCTGATGCATTAATTATGCATTGGTGAGTGTTATGCACATTTTATGGGTAATTAATATGAAATCATGTTCTTTGTATGCTGTTTTCTCTTTCAGGTTGCTTTATCAACAGTTCTGTCATATATACATTTGTTTAATTTGGTATTGTAGGTTTTAGCTTAGACAAGGATCACAGAACCTGACCTTTTTTTCTCATTAGCTATGTGTTTCATTATATGAGAATTCACTATACAAGCAATTCAAATGGAACCTAGCTGCTCGTATCATCAAGATCTCCCTGTGTTGACACAATTTTCACTGCCATTGTCTTCATTGGTAAGAATCCATATTTACTTGAAATAAAAATCTTCCCTCATTTATACTTCTCAAGGCTGGAGCCAAATCCCTGAGTGACAGTGAGGTGGTCCTGCTGGTGGAGAAGAAGCAACTGCCTGGGTACCAGCTGGAGAAGGTGTTGGGAGACCCCCTGCGTGCGGTGGGGGTGCGACGCCGCGTGGTGGCTCCCCACACAGCCCACCTCTCTGCCCTGGATGCCCTACCCTACTGCCACTATGACTACTCCAAGGTGAGCATCCACATGACACACAGCTACTGAATGCCACAACCAGTGTGCCAGATGAAGTTACAGGCAGTATGGCAGGTTTTCACTTTATTTTTCAAAGCCAATCTCTCTCTCTCTCTCTCTCTCTCTCTCTCTCTCTCTCTCTCTCTCTCTCTCTCTCTCTCTCTCTCTCTCTCTCTCTCTCTCTCTCTCTCTCTCTCTCTCTCTCTCTCTCTCTCTCTCTCTCTCTCTCTCTCTCTCTCTCTCTCTCTCTCTCTCTCTCCAAGATCCAGGATGACCACCATCTCTCATCCCCCAAATCAAAATATACATGTATACATCTACCATGGCTGTCTTCTCCAAAAAAGGGACATAGCCAGGACAAGGCACACATCTCTGACATTCATACCCATCCACACTACTGTCTTAGCTCAAATCAAAACAAAAACAAATAATAGATGTCAACAAAGTGTGAAGCACATCATTGCACACAACACTGGACAAAGTCAGCAATAGCTACATGTTTTATCTGAACATGTGAAGAGAAATTTACAAAGGATTGATAAAAAAAAGCAGCTTATCACCAGGACCAGAAAGGAAAATAACAGACAGTGACTTCTTTTCCTATTGTCAAGTGCTAAAAATTTTAATTAGTGAATCATACATAAAAAAGAAAATCTTGTATATATTAATGGTTTCCAGTCATGACATTTTTATATGAGTATGAACTGGAAGAGTGACTGCACAGCACCAGCTGCCTCAGCTTCCATGACAAGAACAAATTCAGTTCTCTTCCTTGTCCTCCACAAGTCATGTCAGAGGATCAATACCTGATGTGGTGCATATTTTAAGGCAAAGTATCTTAATCTTTCAGATCTCAACAGTCTCTGTAGTGAAGTCTAGACAGCACCTTTTAATTGTGGCTAACGTCTGGTTATACTGACTACAGTTGTTTTTTTTTTTTCTGCTGAATCATGAAGGAGCTTTGAAAGAAGATTAGAAAAATTTATGGATGAGGATGATAAGGTGGAAATAGGTAGGAGTGTTTCATAAAAGGACTGTCACATGTAGGCCTGATGGCTTATTGCAGCTTCTCCTATTTTCTTATGATCTTATATTCTTAAAGGTGGGTTCACACTTGGCAATTCACTGCTGGATTGCCTGCTGCCGCAAGGTGCATTGGCTTACCTGCTGGACTTTTGGTGCTTAGCAGCTGGAATTGCCATCTGTTCCAACAAGATCGGCAGGTTGGTCTTGTCCAGCTGCCCACTGCTTTATACATTGTGTCCTTGGGAAGAGTTATGGAAGATGTGGTGTATAGAGGCAGAAATGTTAATGCTGGAGCTAGTGAGGGATCAGCGTCATTTCTGGGACCCAAGACACAATATATATATATATATATATATATATATATATATATATATATATATATATATATATATATATATATATATATATATATATATATAATTGAGTAGTAACTGCTGCAGAAGGAGCCAAGTTCTTAATAATTACCGATCACTCTTCCTTACCTATTGCTAGATATAACGCAGTGTATGTGTCAGGCCTTCAGGTGTCACTGCATCCCTCATGTGGGTATCTTCCTTCTTGATAAGGGGAGTCAAAAGCTACTGAAGAGCATGGTACTGCTCCCTGTTGAAGCATATCCACTGTCCCATGGTGTCTGGGTCTTCCACGCTCAGCTCAAGCAAAAGAGAGTGGCACACACTTCTTTCGCCTCTTCTACCTAACCAGGGATGTGTCTACAGGCATTTCCTTTTTTATTTTATCTTCTGATACACCAAAAGAAATGCAGCTATCACTTTGACATCATCGCTGGAGGAACACATCTTGCTGAGTTGCTGTTTGTTTTTATTAATTTCCTGCCAACCAGCTGCCCTTTCCCAGCTGCCTGTCACATATCCAGCTGGGAGGATTTATTGCCAGGAATTGCCAACTTGCAGAGGGTGGCAATTCAGTAGCATATTGCCAAGTGTGAACCCACCTCAGCACAGTTGAAAATGAAGTTAAAGTTTATCAACTGAAAAAATTGTCTGATCAAAAATTATCCCTTGTAAGGAACACTGATAAATATGTACTGATATACTGACATATACTACAGTATATGCAGCTTTTTTCCCAGCACCACTAAAACTACTCTCACTACCCCAGGTTAAGAAACACTACTCTCAATGGAAAAAGCATTGTGTGGTAGTGCTAGTCATGGGCTATGTACTTGTTAAGTCATTCCTTCTGCAGTCTTTCCCTAATTCATATTTTAGTCTATGAGTCCAAAACTCCACTTCTATTTAAACTTTGCTGCAGAATTAAGGTGATGACTGTCAACTTACTCTGTATTGCAGTGGAAATTAATACAGGCACACCACTGATTAACCAACAACTGTTAGGGTGTGGTGTTATCTTTACTGTAGACAAAGTCATGGAAAAGAACTTAATACTATTCTTTAAACCTCTCTTTACTTCTATAGACAAGTTTCTGCCTGTGATAGCTCTTGTAAGTGATCCTTTCACAACCATCTTTTATTTCTTTCTCCTTCTTGCCATGATTATCTAGCACAGTTCCTAAACACTTAACAAGAAGCATAAGAACTCAGACTTCTCCCTTTCACAGTTTTTCTCAAGCACCCATTTACATCATTGGAAAATGTCCTGTCCTCAGCTCTCCCCTTGTCACTTGCAATACACACACACACACACACACACACACACACACACACACACACACACACACACACACACACACACACACACACACACACACGCACTCACCACGTAGTGTGCTGGTTAGCACATTCGGCTCACAACCAAGAAGGCCTGGGTTTGAGTCCTGGGCACAGAAAAGCAAATGGGCAAGCTCTTAATGTGTAGCCCCTGTTCATCTAGCAGCAAGTAAGTATGGGATGTAACCTGAGGGTTTGTGACCTCGCTGTCCCAGTGTGTGGTGTGTGAGTGGTCTCAGTCTTATCCAAAGTTCGGTCAGTATGAGCTCTGAGCTCTTTTCATAGGGGAACAACTGGCTAGGTGACCAGCTGATGACCATAGGTGAATGAAGGTGAATGACACACCAATCCATATATATCTAACTGTCCCTACTCTTCCCACTGCCCTCACTGTGTCAGAGCCTTGCCACCATATGCCTCTGTTCCCTTCCATGCTGCTGGGGACATTATTAGTGCACATCCCGCTTTTCCTTGTTTCTCTCACCACACCACACATACCAGAACACTCCTCCTAAGCTCTCTCTCACACCTCTTTCTCATTTTATTTATGCAGTCAAACATTCATGAAACTTTCCTGTGTGTCTCCTGCACTGCTGCTGCAACTGTCCTTCCCTTTACAGCACTATTGCCTTTCTCTTTTTACCAGCTGCACTTGTTTCATTGTTAATTGAGGCTACTTTCATCACTATCCTAGCTCCCTCTAAAGCATTACCCATGGTCATATTGTTCTCTCCACAAGGGGCCACAATTACCTAACTGGTAAGGCTAGCACACTCCTCTTCTTGGAAGGACATTACTTGCCAGATTAAAATCAACTTAAAAAATCAAAATAAAATCAAGACATTTTTTAGTACTAAAGGACCTCAGTCACTGTGTACTCTGTCCTCAGGTGGTGGGCGTGTGTTGTGAGAATGTGGTGGGCTACATGCCAGTGCCAGTGGGTGTGGCCGGTCCCCTGCTGGTGAACGGTAAGAAGTACATGGTGCCACTGGCCACCACTGAGGGCTGCCTGGTTGCCTCCACCAACAGAGGCTGCCGGGCACTAGTCAATGGCGTCAAGAGTCAGATCATCCGGGACGGCATGACCCGAGCGCCCAGCGTCAGGCTGCCCTCCGCCACCCAGGCCACGTAAGAATTGCCCTTCCATGCTTCATGCTTCATTGCTACTTATTTTTGTATTTATTTATTTATTTTTAAGAGAGATACTGGCTAACTGCCACAAAATATGTATAAAGAAAGGTCTACTGATATTTACATTGCTGTGTACAAAATTGGATGTGTTGATTATTGCTTATATATATATTTGCTATTAATAATATTGGATATAGTTTAGTGAGACATGTTTCCAGATGTCACTACTAAACCACATGCACTGGTGTGCCAAAATAACAAACCAGAAGAAAAATGCAGTTTCAAGGCAAGACTTCATTCTCAAAGAACCCCAAAAAATTAAAAAATATTTGTCATTTATACATCTTGTAAGGTGCATATAAGAGTGCCTTTTATCCTACAATGCATAACAAAATGTGAACCATTAGCAAAAATAACAGTAAAGTCACAAAAGATTATAAGTATTTACTCACCCAAGTGACGAGTTGGTCATATACGAAGTCAACTGTTGTAATCAAAACAAAAAAATTGAATATTATTAATGAACATTATGAGTTGCTTGGCGTGGGTGCATATAAGGTGATGAATACGGATGTCAGTGGTGTTTGTGGTGCTAGTTATTTGTGGCCACTACCAATATTTATGAATGGTTTAAGGTCACCTCAGTAATGGTAAATCACCACGATGCCAATGTACATACTATTGGTAGGGTATTTGTATGTGAGGGAATGAGGGTTGGCATTACACTATTCACATTGCATGGTTAGTAGACTATTGCAATTTGCATGTGATTGAGTTTGTGGTGGCACTTTTTTCATTGTTTTATTCATAAATACAGCAATACTGAATCACTTTAGAAGTGAAGAAGTGTATGGTATTCTCTGAGGCAGGGCTCCAGGCACAATCTTACATTACACTCATTGCTCTGAAATCGTGAGTCAGTGCATTTCCAAGGACATCTTGTTGTGTGGCTACCTACACATCAACAAGCTAGAATGAGGTTTGGAGTACACCCAGTGTGTTTTTAGTCAAATTCAGTTAACAAATAAATAGTCTAGAATTTTTTAAAGTTGTCTTGTAAAGTTGTGGCAGTGGCACTGAGCGTGGGTATGCAAGATACCGTAAATTTGTCACTTGCAATGGGCAGGTTATTATTATTGGCCAAAATGATGTATTTGAACATGCAGACTAAGGCCAATGTTGGGATCAGTTCCCCCATTGTGTCCTAAAGTTAAACATTTCTTGACCAAAACAATACATTTTCTGTGACCAATGTTTACTGAATACCACAGTCTGTTATTTTCTTAAAGGTTTCATATGCAGCATTCCTAGCAATGGATTCTTAGTGACACAAGGGGTTATTGAAACATTGCTTGTCACTTTTAACTGCACAGTGCAGTTATTTTTTATATACCTATTTCCTTTCACTCACTCTTTAATGATTGGTATAAAAAAGTAATGAACAAACTGATGCAGCTTAACAGGGGCTGCCATATGTATGCCTGATGGCTTCTTGCAGCTTCCCTTATTTTCTTGTTTTTTTTTTAAGCAGACAGTGAGGCCTGAACCCCACACTTAACCTATATTGTCCACACAGGGAGGTGTACATGTGGCTCAGGAAGCGGGAGAACTTTGCTATCATCAAGGAAGGATTTGACTCCACCAGCCGCTATGCCCGCCTGCAGGACCTTCACGTGGGCATTGCCGGCCGCCTGTTGTACATGCGCTTTGTGGCCCACACAGGGGATGCAATGGGCATGAACATGGTCTCAAAGGTGAGGATTGAGCCACCTGTCTAATATAAACTATTGACAGACCTTTAGAGGAGCAGGTGAAGAAACAAATGATCAGACTGGTGGAGGAAAGGGATTATAATACTACAGGTGACAGAAAGAGATTATTGGGATAATGAATGTGTAACCTGAGGAGAGGTAAGTGGTGGAGAATTACTGCAGTATAAGAAGAGTGAGTGGCAGATACTGGCTGCTAGGTGTAGTGTGTGGCTGTGAGGAAGTGATGATCATGGTGGTTTGAATCAACCCAGTACATTCACATCTTCTTTATTCAGTTGATTTAACTAAAATAATTTAATGGTGAGAGTTTTGTTGCCTTCCTTTATAAGTTATGGTTAATTATTTCCATGTGTCTTTACCTCTACCAGAAATAATGTTAAAATTCTACTTTTCTATCTATTAGTCTATCTGTATATATACCAAGCCAGCTCAAACAAAACACCACACACACACACACACACACACACACACACACACACACACACACACACACACACACACACACACACACACACACACACAGTACTGAAAATTTGACTCCGGACAGACACATTGTTGAGATTATTGAAGAGATTATGAATTTGTTAAAAAAGAGTATGAATGGGATTCTCATATTTGGATGAAAGAATGATAAAAAGTTATTTCCATGATAAGACCAAGATTGGAATGTGGCAGTGGCGTGGTCTCCTCATACAAGGAGGAATATTATAAAATTGGAAATAGCACAAAGAGCAGTCACTAAGATGTTTCCGGAGTTGAGAAATTCGATGTATGAAGAGAGGTTAAGAATGTTGGAGATTCCTACCCTTGAAAATAGGAGAGAGAGAGGAGATTTAATAAACATGTATAGAATGCTAAATGGTATAGAAAATGTGGAGAAAGAATGTTTTATGAATTTAGACACAAAGGGTACAAGGAGAAACAGTAAGAAGTTGTAGAAAGTTAACTGTAGAAGAGACATCAAGAAGTATAGTTTTCGTCACAGAAGTTTGAACAAATGGAATGAGCTCAGTGAAGACATGAATGCCAAAACTGTCCATGCTTTTAAGACCAAACTGGATGGATATAGAGACAGGATACTATGAGATTACTTCCCTCCCATAAACCACAACTAGGTAAATACAGTGGAGCATGTAGATTAGGAAGAAAGGAGGACAATAAAAACATCTGGATATGGAGTGATATGAATGAGGAGGAGAAAGCAAAAATGAGCAAATTGTGAAAGCAGGCTAATGAAAAAGCAAAGCTAGAATGGAGGAGGAAAAGACAAAGTTCTGGAAAGTCGGGGACATGAGGTTGATAAAGTGGATGATTGAAAAAAAAAGAGAGTGGAGTGAGAAATTGAAGATTATTTATATTAATATGATTGGGTTACTTTCAGCACAGGTGCAACTAAATGACTACTTAAGAGAGTATGCTTTGGATGTGATGGGAATTACTGAAATGAAGCTAAGTTACAACATTGAAGTGAATAATTTGGGTGTATGGCTGAGAAACAGAAGTGAAAAACAAAGAGGTGGAATAATGATTTTGGTGAGAAAGGATTTATTGGGCCATGTGACCAATTGTGATTATGAACTGGCTGAAGCAATTAAAGTTGAGTTGGTGTGTAGAGTAAATGGAAAAAGAGGCTTTGCAGTGGTATATGTTTCTCCTAAAACAAACTCCTGGGGGGAGTTGTGGAATACAGGGCTAAATTAGAGGATATACAAAGATGTGTGGAAGACATGATGGCAAGCAGAGACAATCTAATGATTTTGGGAGATTTCAACTGCAAGGAGGTAAGGTGAGAAGAGTGGTCGGATGGCAGTGATGAATTTTGGGAAAGAGAGTTGTTAAGGATGGCAGTAGAGAATTCAGTGACACAATGGGTGGAAGAGAATATGAGGTTCAGGGGAGAAGATGGACCCTCAAGGCTGGATTTAATATTTATGAAGGAACCCTCAAGGCTGAATTTAATATTTATGAAGGAACCTGAAGTCATCGAGGATATAGACTATAAATGTCCAATAGGTAAAAGTTATCATGTGGTGGTGGAGTATACATTGAGAACAGGAGGAAAGATATGAAAGAATGAGAACCACAGAATGGGAAGATTCAACTATGGAAGAACAGACTTTGGAAAATCGAGGAGTCATTTTGAGCAAGTGGACTGGAATTAATTTGATGAAGTGATTGGAATAGAAGATAAATGGGGAGAGTTTACGAACATATACAGTGAGGGTGTAATGAGATTTGTCCCGAAGATAAGGAAACGAGGCTAAGAAGCAGGAGTGGTTTAATAAACAATGTGAGGAAGCAAGAAGGAAGAGAGATCTGGCCTGTATCAAATGGAAGAAAAGAAAACAAGTGAGGCATGAGAAAAATATAAAAGGGAGAGAAATGAATACTCAGATAAGGAGAGAGAAAGTAAAAAATTATGAAAAAGATATTGTGGATGGATATAGGGATGAACCAAGGATATTCTATAGATATGTGAATGGTAAAGAAAGAATAAGAAGGGGTTAAACAAACTGAAAATAAATGGTGCGCATGTTGAGGAAGATGCAGAAATTGCCGGGGTTTTGAATGACTAGTTTCAAAGTGTCTTCAGTGAAGAGGGAACATTTGATAAACTGGTGATGGCAGATGTGAGAGTAGAAGGATTGAGTGAGATTGAGGTAACAGTGGATGAGGTAAGAATAATGATGGAAGACTTGGATGTGAGGAAGCCGCAGGGACCTAATGGAGTATCTGATTGGGTGCTGAAGGAATGCAGAGATTATCTTGTACACAAGATATACAAACTCATCATAACTTCCTTAAGGGAAGGAGGGATGCCCAAAGATTGGAAAAAGGCAGATATAGTCCCCATATATAAAAATGGAAGCAAAGAAGAACCATTTGATTATAGACCGGTGTCATTAACTAGTGTAGTGGCAAAAATGTGCAAAACAATAGTGAGGCAAAGATTGAGTGAATATCTGGAAAAGAGAGATGTTAACAGATAGTCAATTGGGATTGAGAAAAAAAAGATCATGTATGATGAATTTAATGTGCTTCTACTCCAGAGTCATAGATATAGTACAAAAAAGAGGGATGGGCAGATTGTTTTTATTTGGACTTAAAGAAAGCGTTCGACAAGGTGCCCCACAGGAGACTGCTGTGGAAATTGGAAATGTTTGGCAGGCTGAGAGGTGTGCTCCTACATTGGATCAATGACTTTCTGAAAGGAAGGGGAATGAGAACAGTGGTCAAAGATAGAAAGTCATCATGGAGAGAGGTAATAAGTGGTGTTCTGTAAGGGTCAATATTAGCACCAGTTATGTTTGCTATCTATGTGAATGATATGATGGAATGGGTGAATAGCTACATGAGTCAATTTGCTGATGATGCAGAATTGATGAGGAAAGTGGAGAGGATAGAGGATTGTGAAGTCCTGCAGGAAGATCTGAATGTGAATTGGGATTGGAGTGGCACTTGGAAAATGATGTTTAATGTAAAAAATTGTGGAGTGTTGAAGTTTGGTCAAAGTTGTGTTAAGCCAGTCTTCAGTTATAATTTGGGTAATGAGGAAATAAAAGTGAAGACTGAAGAGTGAATCTTGGAATTACTGTCACTGATAAGCTGTCCCCAGAGGTACATATAAGAAGGAAGACGGGGGAAAAAATAGTCTGGTGAGAAACATAAGAGCAGTGTTCAACTATCTGAATGAAGAGATAATTAGGAATTTAATTGTGACAATGATAAGACCTCGTTTGGAGTATGTGGCAGTGATATGGTCTCCCAGCACAGAAAGGGATGTAAAAAAAAAATAGAATACAATGAGCATTGACGAAGTTGCCTCTGACCTTATCAGACTTATCATATGAAGAGAGACTAAAGAAACTAAACCTGCCCACCATGGAAGAGAAAAGAGAGACAGGCAACCTGATTGCCTTATATCAGATTTTGTTAGGCTATGAAAAATTGAAATGGAATGATTTGGTTGTGAGAGACTTTAGAAGCACAAGAGGGCATGAGAAGAAGGTGAAGAAGGATGTGTGCAGAAGGAATATTAAGAAGAACATTTTCCCACAAAGGACTGCAGGAATCTAGAATGAACTGCAAAAAGAAGTAGTACATGATTTTGAGGAAAAATAATCATGAAAAGAGGGGACAGCATGAGCTTAGACACCTCTTCCTGTAAACGAAAACTAGGTAAATACATAATTCACACTCTTAGCCCTCTTTAAAATCTGAGAAGTGTCTGGTCCCAAGATCTTCATATGAAAGACTACCTGTACTTTGTTTATTCTTGCAGTATAATGATTTGATTGATGTCTCTCAATTTTGCTAAAAGTATGGCCGTGTCTTCAGAAAGGTTGCAGTGTGTTGCTGCTTTAACATTCTAGCCATTCATAAGACTTATTGTTGAGAAGGATAAGATTTCTGTAATATATTTGTAGATTTAAAAATATTTTCTTCTTAGGGGACTGAGGCAGGATTGAAGGCCCTCAAGAAATTTTTCCCTGAGATGGAGGTGTTGAGCATGAGTGGAAACTATTGTGTGGACAAGAAACCTTCAGCCATCAATTGGTAAGTAACAAAGGCAAGTTAGGATTTAAAAGAGATACAGGGACTGCCACATATAAGCTTGATGGCTTTTTTTTTTTTTTTTTTTTTTTTTTTTTTTTTTTTTTTTTTTTTTTTTTTTGTAGGAGGGACTCTGGCCAAGGGCAACAAAAATCCAATAAAAAAAAAATGCTCACTGAAATGCCAGTCCCATAAAAGGGTCCAAAGCAGTAGTAAAAAAACTGAAGGATAAGTTTCTTGAAACCTCCCTCTTGAAGGAATTCAAATCATAGGAAGGTGGAAATACAGAAGTAGGCAGGGAGTTCCAGAGTTTACCAGAGAAAGGGATGAATGATTGAGAATAACTCTTGCATTAGAGAGGTGGACAGAATAGGGGTGAGAGAAAGAAGAAAGTCTTGTGCAGCGAAGCCACGGGAGGAGGGGAGGCATGAAGTTAGCAAGACCAGAAGAGCAGTTAGAATGAAAATAGTGGTAGAAGACAGCTAGAGATGCAACATTGCAGTGGTGAGAGAAAGGCTGAAGATGGTCAGTTAGAGGAGAGGAGTTGATGAGATGAAAAGTTTTTGATTCCACCCTGTCTAGAAGAGCAGTATGAGTGGAACCCCCCCCCCCCCCCAGACATGTGAAGCATACTCCATACATGGATGGATAAGGCCCTTGCACAGAGTTAGCAGCTAGGGGAGCGAGAAAAACTGGCGGAGACATCTCAGAATGCCTAACTTCATAGAAGCTGTTTTAGCTAGAGATGAGATGTGAAGTTTTCAGTTCAGATTATAAGTAAAGGACAGACCAAGGATGTTCAGTGTAGAAGAAGGGGACAGTTGAATGTCATTGAAAAAGAGGGGATAGTTGTCTGGAAGGTTGTGTCGAGTTGATAGATGGAGGAATTGAGTTTTTGAGGCATTGAACAATACCAAGTTTGCTTTGCCCCAATCAGAAGTTTTAGAAAGATCAGAAGTCAAGCGTTCTGTGGCTTCCCTGCATGAAATGTTTACTTCCTGAACGGTTGGATGTCTATGAAAAGACGTGGAAAAGTGCAGGGTGGTATCATCAGCATAGGAGTGGATAGAACAAGAAGTTTGGTTTAGAAGATCATTAATGAATAATAAGAAGAGAGTGGGTGACAGGACAGAACCCTGAGGAACACCACTATTAATAGATTTAGGAGAAGAACAGTGACCGTCTACCACAGCAGCAATAGAACGGTCAGAAAGAAAACTTGAGATAAAGTTACAGAGAGAAGGATAGAAGCCATAGGAGGATAGTTTGGAAATCAAAGCTTTGTGCCAGACTCTACCAAAAGCTTTTGATATGTCCAAGGCAACAGCAAGTTTCACCAAAATCTCTAAAAGAGGATGACCAAGACTCAGTAAGGAAAGCCAGAAGATCACCAGTAGAGCGGCCTTGACAGAACCCATACTGGTGATCAGAAGTGATAGATGTTTAAGAATCTTCCTGTTGAGGATAGATTAAAAAACTTTAGATAGGCAGGAAATTAAAGCAATCGGATGGTAGTTTGAGGGATTAGAACGGTCACCCTTTTTAGGAACAGGCTGAATGTAGGCAAATTTCCAGCAAGAAGGAAAGGTAGATGTTGACAGACAGCTGAAAGAGTTTGACTAGGCAAGGTGCAAGCACGGAGGCACAGTTTCAGAGAACAATAGGAGGGACCCCATCAGGTTCATAAGCCTTCCGAGGGTTTAGGCCAGCAAGGGCATGGAAAACATCATTGCAAAGAATTTTAATAGGTAGCATGAAATAGTCAGAGGGTGGAGAAGAGGGAAGAACAAGCCCAGAATCATCCAAGGTAGAGTTTTTAGCAAAGGTTTGAGCAAAGATTTTAGCTTTAGAAATAAATGTGATAGCAGTGGTGCCATCTGGTTGAAATAAAGAAGGGAAAGAAGAAGAAGCAAAGTTATTGGAGATATTTTTGGCTAGATGCCAGAAGTCACAAGGGGAATTAGATCTTGAAAGGTTTTGACACTGTTAATGAAGGAGTTTTTGGCTAGTTGGAGAACAGGCTTGGCATGGTTCCAGGCAGAAATATGAAGTGCAGTTTTCCCTTATTTTCTTATGTTCTTATGAGAGGTGATTAGATTAAGTCTGCTACTGCTACATAATGATGGTGAAAAAAGTTGGTGTGAACTTTTTTTGGATGTGTATATCAAATGGGCATTGGAAACTCCTTTTCCACATGCATTCTGAGACAAGCATTCATGATTAATCTGCTATCACACAATTTCAAAACTTTACTCTGTGAATCATCATCAGAAATATGCATTCATTTTGAAAGCCCTGTTGTAGTATTCACGCTTTCCTTCCCACAATGCAGGATAGAGGGGCGAGGAAAATCAGTGGTGTGTGAAGCAGTGGTGCCAGGGAAGGTGGTGACTGATGTGCTGAAGACTCGGGTGTCTGCCCTGGTGGAAGCCTGCATCACCAAGAACCTAGTGGGTTCCTCCCTGGCTGGCTCCATAGGGGGTAACAATGCCCATGCTGCCAACATTGTGGCTGCCATGTTCATTGCCTGTGGCCAGGTGAGATTGCCTCGTCCTGTAATGAGAGTCATGACTTAGAGTGAAGAGAGGATTAGGTAGAAGTGCTTAAGTGGTGTAGGGGGATATAACAAAGGTGATGCAAGCAAAAATTTGAGAGACTGCAAGTAGAATTACTTATTTGTTGATGCAAGTAAAAATTTAAGAGACTGCAAGTAAAATTCCTTGTTTGTTTGTGACTGTTAAGGTGAGATATCCTTTTTTTTTTTCTGGGAGTAAAAGTAAAACTCTTAAAGGATGGAGGGGATACTGATAGAGGTGTTTAAGTGATATAAGGGACACAATAAGGATGGCACAAGCAAAATCCCCAGAGTCAATAATGAGAATAGGAAAAGAAATAATCAGTTCAAGCTTGAAAAGTCGGATTTAAAAAAGAGGTAGGAAAGAATTGGTTCTCAAGTGGAGTGGTAGATTAATGGAATGGACTCAATAAATCAGGTTGTTAGTGCTTAGTTATTAGGAAGCTTTAAAAGAAGATTAGACAAATTTATGGATGAGGATGATGGTTTGAAACAGGTAAGTATGTTTCATGCAGGGACTGCCACATGTAGACTTGATGGCTTCTTGCAGCTTCCATTATTTTCTTATGTTATTGTGAGACTGTTTATCTTTTAGAGAGAGAGGCATGACTTAGTGTTGTGTGCTATCATGAAGATTTGCAGATTATACCTCTTTTATGTATTCATTCATGTGTTTATTATTATTATTATTATTATTATTATTATTATTATTATTATTATTATTATTATTATGTTATGCCAAAGCTCCTGGGGTGTACTACAGTGTTCCACACAACTACCCCTTTCCACCAGGGGCTGGTGGGGATAAGAGAGTAAATGATACAGTGGTACCTTGGTATATGTCCCTAATCTGTTCCAGATCCTTGGACCTATACCAAACAGGACATATACCAAACAAATTTTTCCTATAAGAAATAAAGAGAAAATTATTAATTCATTCCCATGAAAAAGAATCCTATTGTTATTGGCATATCATGCAAAAACATTGATGAGTTGTATAAAATAATTTAAACACTGCTTAACACTAAAATACATTCCATACCTGATGGCATATAAGATGCACGGGCATATAAGACACACCTCCATTTCAGCAGGGCATATTCAAGAAAAATTTTTTATATATTTAAGCATGTAATGTTTAAAGTAAGCTAGCAATACAGCTGAACAAAAAGCAAGCAGTCACAATAGTAAAAATATCCTACATAATTGCAGTAATAAAACAGAGGTAGTGGCCTAGTAAGGGAGGCGAGGTAAAGAACACAACCCAGCTGTGGAGATGTCAACAACACACTTGGCACGTCACTGAACAGCAGGGCTGCTTTTTAATTTTCAACATTTCCTTACATCATATTATGGTTGAAAAATATGATATAACACCCTTGCCTATAATACAGTGGTGTAAATCTTTGGGGGTATGGGTGATGGAAAATTCAAAATTAAATCTACAGGAGGCTTCACATTCGCATATAAGACGCAGGGTGATTTTTTGAGCCATTTTTATGAAAAAGAGGTGCATCTTATATGCTGTTAAATATAGTAAATACAAAAGCAAGTAGATGAAATAAGTGAAAATTTAAACTTCACTTTACCTTGCTGAGAAGAGTCAAGTGCCTACTAGGATGGTGCTAAGAAGGGAGGAGATGTTTCTGTTTGGAAGGAGAGCCCCACCAGCCTAGCAATACTACTTGTGGGCAGTTGTGACTTTGTCTCAAGGGTAGCGCGTGGTGTCATGACTCATTTTGACCCATACAAGTTCTAGCATGTGAGTCATATTCCAAACAAAGGTCGTATACCAAGCAAATTTTATTGTGTCCAAACAGGATATATATACCAAGTTGGCCTTATTCCAAAGCAGATGTATACCAAGGTACCACTGTATGTATGTGAGAGTGTGGTAGGATTGCCACCCTGGTATATAGATAAATAGATTATTATTTATTTTACTTTACTTTTATTTTTAATTAATTAATTTATTTATTTATTCTTTTTTTTTGTTTTTACCCTTAATAAGTTTCTTTGAACTCTCTCACATGTTTTCTGTGGCACTTTGGTCATAAAGAACATCATTGCTAATGTGTTGAAATCTTGCTCCTATCAAACTTCCTGTGCTCCATTACACTGTCACTTTCCACCAGGGGCTGATGAGGCTAAGAGTTTGAATAATGTGTGTGTGTGTGTGTGTGTGTGTGTTGCCTTGTGTGGGCCAACCTTTGTGAGATTACTGGCCTGGCATATAGATAAATATATAGATAGTTAACTAATTTCTGTTTCCAAAATATGAACTCTTCATATATTTAAGTTTCAGGTAAATAGGAATCAAGTTATAAAAAACCAAGCATGTTGTTGCAGGACCCAGCACAGGTAGTGGGCAGCAGCAACTGCATGACGCTGATGGAGCAGTGGGGTGAGTACGGGGAGGACCTGCACATCACAGTGACCATGCCCTCCCTGGAGGTGGGCACCGTGGGGGGTGGTACCTCCCTGCAGCCCCAGGCCTCCTGCCTCAGCATGCTCAATGTCAAGGGTGAGTCTTCTCAGCCTCAGGTGTGTTCAGCCAGACTGTGTGGCACACTCACCTCACATATATATAGAGAAATTCCTCCCTCCCTCCCTCCCTCCCTCCCTCCCTCCCTCCCTCCCTCCCTCCCTCCCTCCCTCCCTCCCTCCCTCCCTCCCTCCCTCCCTCCTCTCTCTCTCTCCTCTCTCTCTCTCTCTCTCTCTCTCTCTCTCTCTCTCTCTCTCTCTCTCTCTCTCTCTCTCTCTCTCTCTCTCTCTCTCTCTCTCTCTCTCTCTCTCTCTCTCTCTCTCTCTCTCTCTCTCTCTCTCTCTCTCTCTCTCTCTCTCTCTCTCTCTCTCTGTTTAGGGAAATTGATAGTATCACACATTGCCCATCCATAATTTTACACCATCTTCATCCAGCCATCCTTTTTCATGAAAATGTACAAAAGCATCTAGTGGAAATTTTATTTTAGGTTTAGTTTTGCACTTGAAGATGAAGAAGGTATCTTATTCATTGTGCTGGTATATCACTGTCTCAGTTGTCTGGTGCTCACTGAACTTGACTTCACAGATGGTTTGGTAATTTGGTTGTCATCTTATACCACCATTATCAGCTAAAAAACATTAAATTCAGACCGAAATTTGGGTATCATCTTATCTGAAAGTTGTCTTATCAATTGAAATATAGAGTAAATTGAATCAAGGATATAGAGTTTCATTTCTATGAATTATAATAGTGTATTTTTATTTATTAATTTATTAATTCTTAGGGTAGAAAATGCTTATTTTACCACAGAAATAATTAAAATAAAAAAAATATATAAATACCTATTGGCTACAGAAATCCGCAGTATACTGAGAAGTCTACGATATAAATTTACATATAGAAAAATCCGCAATGTACTGAGGGAGGGATTAGTGAACCACGATGGTTGAGGGAATACTGTATATCCTTTCATCAGTAACATCATTCCTCATTTCTTCTCCTGTTTGTCTTATGTCTCTCTCTCTCTCTCTCTCTCTCTCTCTCTCTCTCTCTCTCTCTCTCTCTCTCTCTCTCTCTCTCTCTCTCTCTCTCTCTCTCTCTCTCTCTCTCTCTCTCTCTCTCTCTCTCTCTCTCTCTCTCTCTCTCTCTCTCTCTCTCTCTCTCTCTCTCTGTAAGAAAGGCACTGGCAAGGGTCAATGAGACTATAAGAAAAAAGGCCCACTGAAGTGCCAGTCCCCAAAGAGAGTCAGAAGCAGTCATCAAAATTTAAAAGATAGTGTCTTGAAACCTCCCTTTTGAAAGAATTCAAGTCATAGGAAGGAGGACATACAGAAGCAGGCTGGGAGTTCCATAATTTACTAGAGAAAAGGATGAATAATTGAGAATACTGGTTAACTCTTGCATCTTGCATTAGAGAGAGGGACAGAATAGGGGGTGAGAGAAAAAAGAAAATCTTGTGCAGCAAGGCCTTGGTTGGAGGAGAGGCAAGCAGTTAGCAAGATCAGAAGAGCAGTTAGCATGAAAATAGTGGTAGAAGGTAACAAGAGATACAACATTGCAGTGATGAGAAGACAGTCAGCTAGAGGAGAGGTTGATAAGATGAAAAGCTTTTACCTTTCCCACCTCCATTCTGTTGCATTTGTCTCCATTCTTTTGTACTATATCGTCTCAGTCAGGCCCACAGTGTCAACTGTAATCAATTCATCCAGTTAATGTTGATAAAGTAATCAATTCATCCAGTTAATGTTGATAAAGTACCTGCACTTATATACATTATTATCATTATTAAGTACTCAACTCCCTTCTATAGGTCCCTTCACCGTTTTCTTCCACATGTATGTACCACTTTCATAGTTTCATCTTGAAAATATCATACAATAAAAGTCCTATGTTTTGGCATTTAGGGGATTGAACAGGTGTTGAAACATTGAATATGCTGAAAGATCAGATGTGAATTTCATCAGCTATATTAGCAATGAAAAATGAGAACATAGGCTACTATTTATTTACTTATTTGCTGAAAACTTAATTAACGTCTCCAAGGCATATTTTTATAGAAATCACAAAACTTTTCAAGGCATATTCTTGAAAACAAACCAGTTCAGTTTCAACAAACTTGATAAATAAACTGAGATTTTTTTCTGGCTTCCCATGAAACTTTCTCTGGCTCTTCTTCCTCTTCTTTCATCTCCAGAGCAGTAGGATTTTTCACTCTTAAAATTATCTGCTGGTCAGTCTGGTCCTCAACCACAGGTGGATTTTCAGTCATATAGACAGTGGAAAGATAAACATGGCAGTGTAAACACAGTAGACTTGTTCTTATATTTTTATACTCTGTGCCTGTTGTGCTCACTAATATTCCTTTTCTTTCCTCCTCAGTCTAGTACTTCATTCATATATTCCAAGTTTAAATGCCAAAAATATTCTCATATACTCCACTCACGCCATCATACCCACGAATGGTGTAGCTAACAGGAGAGCCTATATATGACAGCAGACAATCGTGACACTCCAAACCATTCTTTAACTTGTCACATGCCATTACTTTTTGGAAATATGCTGAAAGTCAGATAACTTTCAGAATGGGATAGTTTTAGTTTGACAGTTAATAGAATGAAAGTAAATAACAGAAGCTGTAAGAGGCCATTAAGCATACATGTGGCAGTCCCTCCAGTCTTTTTGTTAAATCCAATAAATTATCTGTTTGATTTCCCTCACCCTCAGCCATATTGGTTCAAGATCTCTTATTGTCCAGTTCTTATCTTGCTCTATACTATTGGAGACAGGACAGCTAGGATCCCACTTGATTTTTGTCTACTATGTGAATGATGTGCATGTGAGTGTATGGTGAGCTGAGCTAAGCCACCCCTTGAGTGATTGCCAGCCCAGGATATTGATAGATATTGGCCCCCAGCAGTGTATTTATCTAGTTGTAGTAAATACATTACTGGAAGCCAATACCTATCAATATCCTGTGCTGGCAATCATACATGGGGTGCCTCAGCTAAGGCACCATATAGTCACACAACTGTGTGTGTGTGTGTGTGTGTGTGTGTGTGTGTGTGTGTGTGTGTGTGTGTGTGTGTGTGTGTGTGTGTGTGTGTGTGTGTTTATCTAGTTACCTAGTTGTGGTTTATGGGAGGGGAGTAATCTCATAGTATGCTGTCTCTATATCTATCCAGTTTTATCTTAAAAGCATGGACAGTTACAGCATTGACAACATCTTCACTGAGTTCATTCTACTTGTTCACACTTCTATGAGGAAAACTATACTTCTTGATATCTCTTATGCAGTTAACTTTCTTCAGCATCTTGTGTGTGTGTGTGTGTGTGTGTGTGTTCTAGAAACATGAAAATTATGAAATACAGAACATTTGCAGTCCTGAGCATTCCACATAGAGGATTCTCAAGTTGTAGTTGTAAAATATGTCAACACTTTCACTTTACTATCCAATTGACACCATTGTTTTCAGTCTTTGTTTGAGCTTTGAGATGTTTTGTATTTTTACTATTTTTATGATAGAGTAATTTCTCCCTTCATATATTCCATGTAGCAGATTGAATCCTCAGCCAAACCTTGTGTTGTGTTCTTGCAAAAAAGAAAGAAATACTCAGAACTTATGAAGACAGGTAGTTTTTTTGAGATATTTAAACTCCTCTCATGTAACTTGTTTTGAACAAATCATAAAATAATGCTGAGCAAATTTCTGCTTGACATGAAGAAAGATATATCACACAGATACAAAGTTCCAGTATTTCAACAAAATGTATCAGTCATCTGCTCTCGATGACCACATGCAAAAATTGTTTTGGACATTGTGAGTGAGCTTTAAGAGAAGATTAGATGGGTTTATGGATGGGAATGATAGGTGGAAATAGTTAGGTATATTTCATATAGAGACTGCCACGTGTAGACCTGGTGGCTTCTTGCAGCTTTCCTTATTTCTTATGTTCTAACTTGATGGAGGGTTAAGTGAATGGAAATATACTGTATGTATGTACTTCTGTGTAGCAGGAACATGTATGTATGCTTTGGAACAGGCAGAAGGGATGGAATGATGAAAGTTTTGGAATGATGAAAGTTTTAGTATATTATCATGTGTAATGGGGTGTAGTACAGTACAAGACTGCCCCTTTCCACCAGGGGCAGACAGGGCTAAGGTTAGTCCTGTCACACTAGAGCATTTCTCCATTGATCCTTACATTTTTAATGTAAGAGGGTAACTGGCAAAGGGCAATAAGCATTAAAAAAAAAATAAAAAAAAAAGCCCACTTGAGTGCCAGTTCCCAAAGTGAAGTCAGACAATAATCAAATATTGAATAATAAGTGTTTTGAAACCTCCCCCATGAAAGAGTTCAAGTTATATATAGGAAGATGGAAATACAGAAGCAAGCAGAGAGTCCCAGGGTGCTAGCATCAACTCTGCCTAACACACACACACATTTCCTTTTAATGTCCTTGATCATCATCCTCCAGTTTGTATTAGCAACTATTACCAACTTGTTCAAAAGTAATGGAATGTTTTCCAGCAATGTTGATGACATACTGACATTAATTCAACTTGTGATGCACCCTGCAAGGTTAGGTTAGATTAAGGTGGGGCTCCACAGGGTTAGGGTTAAGTTGAGGTTAGGCCAACAAGATTAAATTTTGAATTGGACGTACCTAATAACTTTCCTTTTCACCTCAGAGTTTTTGATATAGGTATATTGAATATTGATGAAATCAGCATCCTGATCTTGATTCTTAAGATTTTAAGAATTCACTTCTTACAAGGCTGGCAGGTTCTTCACCTTTTCAGTCAAGGATGCCTTAGCAGAAGATAGTAGACACCTGCTGAAACAATAATTACTCCCAGTGAGGCCTGAAGCACTGGATCAGGGGGTGGTGTGAACTTATCAATAACCCAGCTGAACATTTCCTTTTGTGTCTCACAATACAAGGGGACAGTTACAGTCTGCCCTCTAAAAACAACTCTCTTCCTTCACACAAAACTACATCCACCTTAATACACACACCTTTCACTCAAAATCTTCAATTAGTATGGCAACTCTTACACCAGCCTCGGAGTCCCCATTTGGGGAGGGGACCACAAATGTCCCCAGGTTGGACTGCTCTTCTAGTATCAACTAAGTGTCTTGACACACCCCTCAGCTTTTTCTTCATTAACTTCTGCAACATTCACAGCCTTAGATCTAATTTTTGTTCTGTAGAACACCACCTTTCCCTGAACCTTATCTTTCCCTAAAGCTCATCTTTTCCTCACTAGAACCACAAGTGTCTGAGGCAACTGACAGTAGGCCCTTCTCTGTTCCCTCCTGTTCCCTACTTTATTCTCATTTTCAGTCCAAAGCTGGATGTTGTGTCTATGTGCACAACAACTTAACTCACTTTTGTGCCCATGCTCTTGAATCTTTAGAATTTTCCACCATCTGGCTACAACTACAGAGTCACTCTCCAACTAAATTTATCTGTGCTGTATACATGTCACCTAATTCATCTTACTGTCAAAAATTCTTTGACTACTTAACTTCCAAAAAGGAGCATATCCTGACTCTCTTCCCTTTCACAGAGATCTCCATTTTAGGATACTTCACTGTTCACTGCCAGCTTTGGTTTTCCTCTCCCTTCACTGACCATCCTGGTGAACTAGCCTTTAATTTTGCTATCCTCCATGACTTAGAGCAATTGGTGCAACACCCTACTCATATTTCTGACCATCTTGGAGATAGGCCCAATATTCTTGACCTTTTTATTCACCTCTAATCCTTCTGCTTATGTTGTTACCTTCTTTTCTCCATTGAGCTCCTCCAATCACAATCTCATATTTTTATCTTGTCCTATCATTTCAATCCCTCCCCAGCATCCCCCAAAGTGGGGGTGCTTCTGGCATTTTGCCTCTACTAATTTGGGGGACCTGTGGAGGAATTATGCTGATTTTCCTTGGAATGACTACTGCTTCCATGTCAGAGACCCTTCTCTGTATGCTGAGCACATAACAGAGGTGATATTGTCAGGCATGGAGGCATACATTTCTCACTCTTCCTCTTGCCCTAAGCCTTCTAACCTTGGTTTAACAAAGCCTGTTCTCATGCTATACATGATAGAAAGGTGGCACATGAAAGGTATTTTTTTACCCTTCCATCACCTGAATTTCATGCTCTTTATATTCCTGCCCAGAATCATGCCAAACTAGCCACAAACTTCTTCATTAATAGAAAGTTTCAAATCTTTCAAAATCTAACTCACCATGATTTCTGGCACCTAGCCAAAAACATCTCCAATAACTTTGCTTTCTTATCTTTCCCTCTTTTATTTCAACCTGATGGCACCATTGCCATCTCATTTATCTCTAAAGTTGAACTCTTTGCCCAAACTTTTGCTTAAAACTCCACCATGGATGATGATTCAGGACTTTTTCCTCCTTCACCTCCACCCTCTGACTACTTCATGCTATCCACTAAGATTCTTCACAGTGATGTTTTTCCATGCCCTTGCTGACCCTTTCCATCTCTTGGATAATTCATCTCTTGGATAGTTCATAATCCATCCCTTGGATGGATTATGAACCTGATGGGGATTCCCCTATTGTTCTCTGAAACTGTGCCTCCATACTTGTACCTTGCTAGTCAAATTCCTCCAACTGTCTTTGAAATTTACCTTTCCTTCTTGTTCTAAGTTCACATTCAGGCTGTTCCTGAAAAGGGTGACTGCTCTAATCCCTCAGTTTACTAACCTATCGCTTTAATTTCATGCCTCTCTAAAGTTTTATAATCTTATTCTTAACAGGAAGATTCTTAAACATCTATCACTTCACAATCTTCTATCTGATCTCCAGTATGGATACTGTCAAGGCTGCTCTGCTGGTGATCTGGCTTTCCTTACTGAGATTTGGTCATCTTCTTTTAGAGAATTTGGTGAAACTTTTGCTGTTGCCTTATGCATATCTAAAGTTTTTGATAGAGTCTGGCAAAAAGCTTTGATTTCCAAACTACCATCCTATGGCTTTTATCCTTCACTTTGTAACTTTGTCTCAATTTTCCTCTCTGACCATTCTATTGCTGCTGTGGTAGATGGTCGCTGCTCTCCTAAATGTATTAACAGTGGTGTTCCGCAAAGTTCTGTCCTGTCACTCACTCCTTATTCATCAGTGATCTGATCTAAACCAAACTTCTTGTCCTATCCACTCCTATGCTGATGATACCATTCTGCACTTTTCCATGTCTTTTCATAGATATCCATAGATATTCCCTGCACCTCATGCAGGGAAGCCACAGAACATCTGACTTCTGATATCCCTAAAATTTTGATTGTGTTAGAGCAAACTTAGTAATGTTCAGTGCCTCAAAAACTCAATTCCTCTATCTATAAACTCAACATAACCATCCAGATAACTATCTCCACTTCTTCAGTGACATTCAACTGTCTCTTTCTTCTACACTGAATATCCTCAGTCTGTCCTTTATTTATAATATAAACTGGAAACTTCACTTCTCATCTCTAGCTAGAACAGCTTCTGTGAAGTTAGGTGTTCTGAGTTGTCTCCCCCAGTTTTTCTCACCCTTCCAACAGCTAACTCTGTACAGGGGCCTTATCCATCCATGTATGGAGTGTGCTTCACATGCATGGGAGGGAAGTTCCATTCACACCGTACTTATAAACAGGGTGGAATCAAAAGCTTTTCATCTGATCATCTCCTCTCCTCTAACTGACTGTCTTCAACCTCTTTCATATCGCTGCAATGTCACATCTCTTGCTATCTTCTACTGCCATTATCTTGGGGTAGGAAGTTCCATTCATACCATGCTTTTAAATAGGGTGGAGTCAAAAGCTCTTTGTCTTATCAATGCCTCTCCTCTAACTGTCTTCAAATTTCATGATTTTTTTTTTTTTTTTTTTTTTTTTCTCTCTCCATGTAGGAGGCACATCAGCCGAAGACAACAAAATTATAATAGAAAAAAGCCCACTGAGGTGCCTGTCGCCAGAGTCAAAAATAGTCATTGGAAATTACAGGATAAGTGTCTTGAAACCTCCCTCTTGAAATAGTTCAAGTCATAGGAAGGAGGAAATACCAGACCTTCAGCAACATCAAGACAGCTCTATCAAGTCCCTCAGTCCTTGCTACATTTGACCCAGCTCTACCACCTGTACTACAGATGAATGCCTCTTGCCTCTTTAGTGTCAGGTATGCCCTACTACAGGACCATGGTGGTGGAAAGTTCCAGCTGGTACAGCCACTAACACAGAAACCTGTTACACCACCATCAAGTTGGAACTAGTATCTGTTGTGTGGGCCTTGATGAAATGCAAGTTCTTCCTTGTCGGCCAGCAACACTTTGATCTGATCATGGATCACAATTCACTAGTTCCCATCTTGTACCATAGAGAAGCCCCACCTCCAGCAACTGAAGGAGAAAATCTCTGCATTCATATCTATCTTTCATATTTACTGTGACTTCTGTTCTCCTACAATAAGAATTTACTTTAAGGACCTGTGTGACACATTGGCAAGGGGCTACACATTCCTGATACTGTCTCACACCCAAGCCTAATGGAAGATGACCTACTAAACATAAAGACAAGCTACTCCATAGAGATATACCAACCAGAATGCTGTAGATATACTTGCTAGCCATGATGCCAATCTGGCCCTTAAGGAGCTATGAACATTCGGTCCTTGGAGAGCATGAGGAACAGGTTTGGTACACCTCACGATTGGTACAATCTTTATAAACGCCACAAAACCTCAGGCTGCAGATGAGTCCCCAAAGGACAAAGCAGGCCCACCCAACCCTGCCATGTCTCACTGATCAGACAGGATTAAGGCCAGGAAACACAGTAAAGATCTTCATAGCCTATGAACATGAAGAGTGGGAAGGAAATGTGGGAAATGCTTGTACGCCAGGCAGCCATGCATAGGTGTGCTGCTGGCAATGTCAGTCAAGCCCAAAGTAGCTTAGCATATGCCCACTCAGTTTTGTACTCACCACTTTCATATCTACTGTGACTTCTGTTCTCCTAGAATAAGAATCTACTTTAAGGACCTGTGTATTTCCTTTATTTTCATTATTATTTATTTTTTTTGTTAAGTAAAGTATAGATTCCTATTATAATCCTTCAAATTACCTCACAAGTATCGTTAAACATAACATATCCACCTTAAACCTGGTGTGAGTTAACAAAAGTAGCATGTCAGGATAAGATCACTGCCTTATAAGGGCCTGTGTCAGATTGGTTGGGTGAGTGTTGCCCTTCATGATAGGTTTAATATTTTTTTTTTCATTAGTAAATAACACATTTTCCATTTAGGTTTAATATATTTTTTTCATTAGTAAGTAACACATTTTCCATTTGTATTCCTTCAGATTACTTTCTAAATATAATTATACATAACTTAGTTGCCAAGGATAAAACAACTATAAAAATTTATGAGAACATTTTCTTAGCAACACTGTACAGTATTTATGCCATGTTTCTTTATTTATGTATAGATACATATGTATAATGACAATTTTTTGTACGATATTATAATATTTACATGAAAATTTTTATTCATTATTTTAGATGCATCATAGAAGTTACTCAGTGTGGTTTTAGGAAAAGTGGCAGTGCTCTACCCACACACTGAACATACCCTAGCTGCCAAATTAGTCTGGTCTTACTATAATGTGATATCCACCTTAAAGTGTGAATGATATGTGTGGTGCATAGTCTGGGCCATTATGTGTGGGATTGCCAGCCTGGGATATTAATAGGTCTTGTCTACTGCTAATAGTTACTATTTATATCTTGCTCCCCATTTTCAGGTGCAAATGTGGAGAATCCAGGTGAGAATGCCTGCCAGTTTGCCAAGATCTTGGCATCAACAGTGTTGGCTGGAGAGTTGTCCCTGATGTCTGCCTTGGCTGCTGGACATCTAGTCAAAAGTCACATGGCCCATAACAGAGCCAAACCCCCTGCCACTAAGCCTAGCTCTGCCTCTCTACCCTCAATTCCCTCCAGTGAGAACATAGTCACCATCAAAACTACTAGTCCTACCATTAGTGCTCCTCCTGCCCCCCTCCCCCCAACCACCACCAGCCTGTCCTGTCCCGCCATCCCTGCCCTCCTCCCCATTGCCCCTAACACCTCAGAAGACTCAGGCACCAGACACCCTGTCTCTCTCACCTCCTCTCCAGTAGAGCCATTACAGTCACTTGTCATAGAGGAACTTTCAGGTAAGAAAAAGAATAAGAGTGCAGAGACAGATGAGCAAGTCAGCTCTACATATGTTGTACCTGCATGCCAAGACCCCCAGAACATGTCCTTACCTCATTCTTAATGCAATACAATTGAACTGCTGAGTACATTAATTTCATTTCTTCTCCAAGAGAAGTCTCGTGTATAGCGAAGCTTCACACATTGGGATGGTTTTTGTATCAGTGTACCAACATTTTATTTGTTTTCCATCATTGCTTCAAAAGTACTTTCTGATCCTTTATATTATAGTAATGATGGATAAACACTTCTATAGACTCCATTTTTTCTGGTTTTATGAAGTTGCTTTCTTTAAAAAATCACATGTATCTTTATAAGACAAACATTTTGTTCCTCTAGAAGGTTGTTTAAAGCAGACAATTATTTATGAATGTATTTAAAAATCTTTAAGGAAAATTGGATTAACATAATGCCTTGAAAAATTTTCTTTAAAGTTGTCATTAGAATGTGATAATAATAAGCTTAGGGTTGTGGACAAGGGTGGTATTTTATCTGTACATTATGTTAACATCATGTATTTGCATGTAAAGTACATGTAGAAGCAAATGATGGAAGCTTTAGTTCTTAAAGGACTTCTGTGCTGAAAAGTGGTGAGCTGCAAAGTGTGAATGTATGAAGCAGGACTAGCAGGCAGCTGTCAGTTAGTAGTGCAATCCAGGGTGTCTTGTGCATCCAGCAATATGTTTCTTGTTAAAGACTGGTAACACCTTCATCAAATTAAGTTAAGATGTGTGAAACTAGATGTTGAAAAGTATATTATGAAAGCTTTTCATGAAGATGTTTTGTTTCATGAATGTATGTATCCTTTTATGCTAATTCTTACCTTCGCAAACATTCCAGCTATTCAATATCATATTCGTGTATTCACCTCAGTATCCAACCAGTGATGCATAATGGTTCACCCATTCATTTATAGAAACCAACATAATCAAAATCAAAGTGGTGTTCTGGCAGTGAGTTGACTATGTCCAATTGTGGGAAATACTCAGGATTGTTTGGATCATCTTGTAGTCTCTCCTTGAGGCTCCTGAGTACATTATGTGTCCCTTTGACATCAATCCTGAGGGCGTGTGAGCAACTTGAGACATGTTATAGGAAAGAGAGAAACCTCCAGTATATAGGCTGCCTGGTTTGAAAATTGTTTTTCTTTGGTTCTGAGATAGTGATGTACCTCAGTTCATCCAAGTTGCTAATATACAACATCAATTTCAATGTGTATTTCAGATGCTCTCTTGTAAAACACAGCTGCCATCCTTTAGAAACTTATCACAACCATCTCATTAGAAATATATGACTTATAATATTATGTGCAGGTATTAGAATCAACTACCACAATGTTGTAGCCACTAGTTAACTTCATTAACCTGAGAGTGATGAAAAATTATAACTGTGAAGAAGTTAATGTTTGCAGTTATTGAGTGAGTGCCACTCCTCTATTTTATGTACCTAAAATAATGCCAACATACTGATGCAGTGGTAGGTTTGAGTATTGCCTCATTATTACACATAACTCAATGGCTCAGTGATGTAGTGTCTTAGGCACCCCCCTCACTGCTGAGAGGAACTGGGTTCAAAATCCTGGCTGAAGCAGGAGTTTGGGCTTTCATGCTGTTTGTTCTGGCCAAGATTCCCAAAGTGGTGTGGTATCTAACTTAATCACTCGTGCTACCATTAGGCCTTTGTCTTCCAATGGACATGCCAGTGAAAACTGTTGATCCTTCATCTTTTTCTGTAAGCCAGAACAGCCAATACAAGTTCTGTGGAATTGATCATTCAGACATATCAGGATGAAGGATAAAAGAACTGAATGAATGTCAACCAGTATGCACATTGTAGTGAAAATGATGGTCAGATAACTAGCTTTAATCATTCAAGTGTATTTACTTTCTGGCAAAGATGGTGCTTTTAAGTATTGACAGGACGTGTTTGTGATTTCCACGCACAAATTTCTTTTCAGTAGTTGATAGTATAAATGTAAAAATATATTTGGAGATGTATAATTTATTTGAGTAATTTTATAAATGTATTTCTGGTATTATTATTATTATTATTATTATTATTATTATTATTATTATTATTATTATTATTATTATTATTATTATTATTATTATTTTGAAAGTAGTTATTATTCTGCTCTTTTTATTGAAGCTCTTGCTCTCTTTATTATAATGTTACATATAAGTCTAAGATTTGCAAGCATGTGATAGACCGTTAAACATACTGCTGTCTATATTGCTTCTTTCAAAAATACTGTTGCATGCATGCAAATGAATTTAGCAACAGTGCCATTTTCCAAATGCCATGTTTGCTTCCATCTTACCCATCATAGTACATCTAAGACTGTTCTACACACGTCAGTTTTCATCAGTTATGATATCATTCAAGATTGTGAAACATCAGTCTAACATGGTTTCCCAATATTTGGCTAAGATAATTATAGTCCAATATTTATGCACACATGCATAAATATTGGACTTTTTTTTTTTTTTTTTTTTTTTTTTTTAAGGAATAGTCTCATTTGGTTAGCTCTTGTCAGTACAGGTACATTAGTTTTATCCAGAATTCTAAAAAATCAGAATACTCCAAAATCTGGAAGTCAGTCCTGCCAACATAAGTGTTTATATATATATATATATATATATATATATATATATATATATATATATATATATATATATATATATATATATATATATATATATATATATATATATATATATATATATATATATATATATATATATATACCATAGACTTTATATTTTATAGCATAAACTTCATATTTTTCCTCATTGTTTTTGAACACTTGCACTGCCACCGCTACCACACCTATTTTTTTTACTTACATATTTATTTGCCACTTTGTTCATGAGGCATCACGCTTCCCACACCACTGCCCAGCATCATACCACAGCCAATCCTGCCAGATTTGCCAAGTATGATTTACCCACCCAATTGGGCTGTTTCTGTTGAGAGTTGGCGGGGAAAAATTATAGTCATGGGTTGACGGTTTTGGGGCTGTTTTTGAATACAAAGTCACAGCATATTGGGGTGATTAGCTTCAGATTTCAAAAACACTTGATACATTAGCACTCAGTCATGATAATACTCAAGGGGCGGTGCTTGGCTGATTTCTGCATGCATCATGATTATCCACTAGCACTTCTTATTTACTGCTGTTTAAATTATTTAGTAAATGTGTATTTATGTTATTATTTTGTGTTGTTTAATATTCCCTTATTTGTGGGTATAGATGCTGGTATAGATGCTATTAAAAAGGCTATGTCTCCCCAATGTTCTTTAGAGAATAACATCATGTTTTCATGTGCAGAACTGTTTGTAAGGATTCAATTATGCGGGAGATCTGTGGTAACTTTTAAATTACAATACAGAGATCTAATAATGAATACCACATGTACTTACCCAAATTGATTAGGGGAAAATAAGTAAGGCAGCTGCAAATACTGTTTACATAGGAATATATGTCCCAAAACCTGGAAAATTCTGGAAACCAGATCCCAAGAGTTCCAGATAAAAGATTATGTACCTGTACTAGAATGAAGTTCACATAGATCTTAATCATCACAAATATGACTTGCAAGTTTTAGCAAATATATACCAAAACTGTGAATTACAGGAAAAGTGATAATTTAATGTTTAATGTGTCATTTAAGTCAACTATACAATGACAATCTCAGTTGTATAATATAATTGTTATTGTTCTCATAAATTATTTTATTTATTGCATGTGATATTTCAATGGTATTAATAATATTGCAATTTTTAAGCAGAATGTATAAGAGAAGTGAATCGCATCTAAGGTGGTAACATTAGTGCAAAATTGAAGAAAAGAATTTCATAAAACTTGTCAGTGTGTGGAACTAAGAGCTTAGCATCTCATACCACCAGCTCTTGTATGGTTTGGCCACAAACAGAGAGAGAGAGAGAGAGAGAGAGAGAGAGAGAGAGAGAGAGAGAGAGAGAGAGAGAGAGAGAGAGAGAGAGAATGCAGCAGGCAACATTAATTCTGTTATTTCTTTCTCCAGCTGCTGTTGAAGGCAAAGTACTATAATCAATACTATGCAGAATTTAAGGTATAAATCTTGTGGTACTTGTATCCCCTGCACCTTAAATTCAGAATGTAGCCTTAGTCTTCAAAATTGACATAACACTTCATATTCAATATTAGTGATAGCTAAAGTTTGATTAATGGTAAATTTTATGTATTTCCATGGAAGAACAAGCATGGCAAGAATGCACTAATCAAACTTTTCACTGTTATTGATATAATTTGATATTGTGTCATGTCACACTTTCTAGAGGGTCTCAGCTACATTCTGAATTCAAGGTGCAGTGGATGTAAATACAAATTAAAATGTTAAATTAATCTTTCTAGAACATAGGATCCACTTCTGTTGAAGCTGTTATTTGTAACTTGCAATGAAAGCTAACATTAACATGGAGGAAGGCAAAGCCATTAAACTCCCAAATTCAGCATCACCCACCATGCTGCAAAATAATGGAAAGTAGTGATGTCCAGCCAAACCTTGTGGAAATGGTTTCAAGAGCTGCCTGGCCTGGCTGAGAAATCAGTGCAACTCTCATTTCAACCTTAAAATTTCTAACAAACCATTTTACACCTATTATTCCATCATGTAAATAACACATTAGAGATGATCAGTTTAGGAAGGTAAGGAGGAACTATACATGTCTCATGATTTTGCAGACTACATAGTTATATAACAGAATACAAATGAGCTTTATCTGCACCTAGACAACTGACACTTGTGTGAGTCACTTTTATCAAGTTCTCTTCAAGTTTAGACAAACATATTTAACTGCTGGTGGATAACCTTCAAATTCTAGGAATTTCAAGGAATTCAGTTTTACCTAACTGTTCACAATATTGTTGTTTGTGCTTGCATGGTGAAAACTTTACTAAGTCCACGTATGCAAGAAAGTCTATATCTATCTGTTGCTCCAAAACTGCCAACTAAACCAAGTCAAGCCAGACCAAACTCAGCATAACTCGCACTGTAATAATTATTGCACTAGTTATGATGACAATGAGAACAGCTGCTGGTTCTGGGTGAGCACCTCTCTTATGTGGTCTTGTTTACAGTTTCCTTTTGCAGTCTTATCTGGTCTTTTCTCTCAAATATCATTTAATTTTTCTTGTACCTTTTCTCTTATTTCCTCAAAAAACTGTACAGTTTTGTTTCAATGTTGCTGTTCAAAAAGCTCACCAATTATGCAATTCTTATTTTCTATATACAGTCTTTGTAATTTATCCACATGTCTTTGGTTTTCATCTTTTCCCTTATCCTTGTTATCAGTCCATTGCCTTGCTCTTGAATCAAGCTGCTGTAGGTGAACAAAGCTACATGCAGCATCTGCATACAGGCCTTGTTTACCAGCAGCAGCCTGGTTCAAGTTTTTTAAAAGGACTGATAACAGGGATAAGAGAAAAAATAAAGACCAGAGGAGACATATCGATAAAATTACAGACTGTATATAGAAAACAAAGATCACATTATTGGTGAACTCCTTTTTGACAATGACATTGAAACAAGTAAAGAAACACAGCAGAGTTTTTAGAGAAAAATACAAGGAAAATTAAATTATATTAGAGAGAAAAAAAGAGAGCAGACAAAACTTCAAAAGGAAATGGTAAGCAAGACCACATCATAGAAGTACTGTGGTAAAGGCTAAACCTCCTGACCTTCAACCACAACCAGAACCAGCAGTTATCCTCAGCATCATATCCATAACCAATGCTGTAATTATTACTGTCAAGCCAGTTTAGGCTGGCTTGACTTGGTTTAGTCAACATTTTTTGGACAACAGATAGATGTACACACAGGCTTTCTTAGATATGTGGACACTTGGTTTGGGGTGTTGAAGCCATCTTGGAATGAAAAAAGTTAATAAAGATTTCACCAAGCAAGCACAATAGCATTGTGAATAATTCCCCTCTTTTAGTCTGGTAATTTGAGAATATAGTATATATGAAATAGGGGATTATTCCAATGGAAGACCCAAGTTAGGACTCCAGATCTTTTTTCTCTGTGGCAGCAGTAGAAGATAGCTAGAGATGCAACATTGCAGCAATGAGAAAGAGGCTGAAGACAGTCAGAGGAGAGGAGTTGATGAGACAAGTTTTTTGATTCCACACTGTCTAAAAGAGTAGTTTAAGTGGAACCCCTCCAAGACATGTGAAGAATACTCCATACATGGATGGATAAGGCCCTTTTACAGTTAGCAGCTGGGGGGGTGAGAGAAACTGGCAGAGACGTCTCAGAATGCCTAACTTCAGAGAAGCTGTTTTAGTAGAGATGAGATGTGAAGTTTCCAGTTTAGATTACAAGAAAAGGACAGACCGAGGATGTACAGTGTAGAAGAGGGGGACAGTTGAGTGTCATTGAAGAAGGGATAGTTGTCTGGAAGGTTGTGTTGAGCTGATAGATGGAGGAATTGAGTTTTTGAGGCATTGAACAATACCAAGTTTGCTCTGCCCCAATCAGAAATTTTAGAGAGATTATAAGTCAGGCTTCCCTGTGTGAGCTGTTTACTTCCTAAAGGGCTGAATGTTTATGAAAAGACGTGGAAAAGTGCAGGGTGGTATCATCAGCATAGGAGTGGATAGGACAAGAAGTTTGGTTTAGAAGTTCATTGATGAATAATATAGGAAGAGAGTGGATGACAGGACAGAACCCTGAGGAACACCACCGTTAACAGATCCAAAACACTCTCCTTACTTATTCTAGTCTTCCTCATTCTAATACCTAATTCTTTAATCTCATTCCAATGCTCAAGTAGCCTCCCTTTTCTATTAGGATAAATTTTGTCAATAATCTTCACTTTTCATCTCTATGTGGCTAAATAATCCCAGTGCACTTCTTTCCATTTATTCCACAGATTTGTCTGCATTTGTGCTGCATCACAACACTTCACATGCCCTATGCAGATAACTCATTTTCACTACAAGCACCCTTATTCAATATCCAAGTCTCTGATCCATGTCAACAATGGCAGAACATTATTTAAACTACTCTGCTTAACACATGTTTCTTGACACTCCTTGCAACTGACTCTATGACACATGTATGTTCTTACTTGCCTTTCACAATCCTATTTCCTATTTCTCCATGTTTGTACTGTACTGTCATCACTAACTAAAAACTCTTTATTTAATTCATTCAGCTTACTGTGTTCTAATAATAAGTGGGGTTCCCTTGCAAGTAATCCCTTCAGGAGTCAATATGACTCTAGCACTTTTCCATTGTTGAAAGCAGTTCTGGGAATCTCTCTGGAGGGAAGCTGTCACATATGTCCTGTGTTTCTGCTTGAGTTTTGGAAATAAGATAAAGTCATGGGTTGAAAGACCAAAAAGTTACTGGCTGTCTTGCAGGTTAATTTTCTAGGTAGATTGTAGATAGATTAAACACACACACACACACACACACACACACACACACACACACACACACACATATATATATATATATATATATATATATATATATATATATATATATATATATATATATATATATATATATATATATATATATATATATATATATATATATATATATGTACACACACACACACACACACATATATGTATATATTATTGTTCTGATATTTGTAGTTGGAAACCAGTCCCAGGAGACTGCCCCTTCATAATGAGACTCTTCCCTTCCCCTCACCTTTTCCAATCCTGAGACCATATCAGATGCAGTACACTTCATATGTTGTGCCCTGCATACATTCAATAAAAAGTTGATGCTTGCATGCAACATTGACGTTCCTAAGTTAAGTCTGAGCCTCAATTTTTATTTTGTTATGCAGCAATGCCAAGTGTAAAGCAACAAGTGAAAGTGGCTGCACCTCACCAAAATAATGTTTGATACTATGATGCAATGTGAGGCAAGCTGTTGAACATGATCAATACACACTGCAGGTATTGATTTGACAAACTTCCAATAGTAATAATACCCAAGAAAGCATTCTGGTAATTTGCAAACCATTATCTACTACTTACCTAGATTTGTATGAACTGAATTGGCCTGTGGAGTGGCCATCACCACTATTGTGCAGCATGTTTTACCATACCACTATATGATGGCACCCTCTCAATCTTGGCCCATCACTGCTACTGTATGACCTCTGCTGTCTAATGCTTCATAATATACATAAAAAAGTAAATCAGCTAAAACTCCCTTACTGACATTCATGAAGGTCAGGTGACAGGGATCCCCATGAAAATGACCAGGCTGGCAATTACACACATCGTGGTCCAGACAAAGCATCACATTTTCACACTTGGCCCCATCAGCCCTTGGTGAAAGGAAAAGTCTACACCCTAGAAGCCCAGGCACAGCACAGCTGCCACACATTCACAGCAAAGTATACACTGGTTTATCCCTGCCCCTTCATAATGAGACTGTTCCTTACTTTGCATCTACTCAAATAATCAACTCCAACCATCTCACGGCCAAAACGTTCAGAGTAATGTGCTTCAAGAAGAGTACGAGTACTGTACTTTAATGAGGTGCAGTCAGCACTTTTCATTCATGGCTGTGGAGGTTTTTGCAGGTGAAATCCAACAAATGGTATGATGTTGGTGTTAACGGAGATGTGACAGGTGATGATAAACCATGCAGGTGCTGATGACATGTAAATGAAGAGTGCTGTGAAATGTGACTGTATGGCATGTGTCCCATGGTGTGTGAACTCTTCTGAAACAATCTTCCCCATCTTCACATATGAACACACACACATCTCCCTATCTTCTTCACTACACACACTTGAACAAACAAACCATTTCCAATGCCCTTAACCATAGACCACACATCATACAATGATAACCAATGAGACACTGTAGTGATAAGTAACAGCACTAAAAAAACACAAAAATCTGACCAAAAGTAACAAAGCACAATGGGTGACCAAACTGACTGAATACAAATTACAAATATATCGGATATTTGCATCTGCACATTGGCATTATGTAAGCCTGCATCATGTATATTTGTAACATTCACATCTGCATCCTTATCACTCAGAAAAAAAGGATATGATGGAAATAATTATAATACGAGTGAAAACAAGAACTGACAACACTGAATACACTAATCTATGTAGGTGGGTGACTGATGAGGGTGTAGGTTAACTAAGATCCTGTGTCGATCTTAATGATGAAGCAAAGATTTATGTTGCACAGAGGAATTAGTAAGAGCTCAGAATGAGGTGCAGTTTTCTCTCTCTCTCAACCAAACATTATTTAAGAGCAGAGTTTATTAATGTTCAGAAATTACTTTACATAAACCAGATGAAGAATCTTAATTTCTTAATTTGGCTGCAGTTTTATGAAAAGTAATGTTCATCTAACATTTATATTCAGTATGAAGTGTGGGGGGGAAAATAAAAAAAAAAAAGAAATCCCATTTACATCAAATAGAACTTGAGCAAAAGCAATGTTTGTGAAATGTTTATAGCACAAGTCTCAACTTCCAACAAGACCAGCAAAGAGAATCAAAGGACAGTAGAATTTGCCTGCAAAACTCAAAATAAAACTAAATGATGTATTGCATGCAGTAGTGTTGGCTGCAGCTTGATAGGAAACAATGTGATAACATATGTCTAGAGTCTTCCAGAAAATTTTATAATAAAAACCTAATATTTATTGAAGCAGTATATTTTATTTATTTCTCCTTTCTCAACTGGCACAATTCATAAATTTTAAATGTCTACTTGAGTACTTAGGTATAACATATCTCCCTACATTTTAGGCCTGCTCTACTCTCTACTTAGGTATAACATATCTCCCTACATTTTAGGCCTGCTCTACTCTCTCTCACCATGACTATTTTCAAACACCACAGAGATTATGAACTGGGTTCTCAAGAGTGCTTCTCCTGTTAATACAATAAAAGTCCTGTCTTTTGGCATTTACGAAACTGAACAGGTGCTGCAACATTGAATATGCCAAAAGATTATATGTGAATTTCATTTGCAATATTAGCAATGAATAAATAAGAACACAGGCTACTAATTATTTACTTAATTGCAGAAACCACAACTAACATATCCAAGACATATTTTTATAGAGATCACAAAACTTTTCATGGCATATTCTAAAAAAAAAAATCAGTTTGGCCTTAACAAATTAGATAAATAAACTGGGATTTTTCAAGCTTCTTCACATGAAACTTTCTCTGGTTCTTCTTCCTCCTCACTTTCCTCTTCTTACATCTCCATAGCAGCAGGATTTTTCACACTTAATCTGCTGGTCAGTCTGCTCCTCAACCACTGGTGGATTTTCATTCACATGGACAGTGGAAAAACAAACATAGCAGTGTAAACACAACAGACTTGTTCTTATATTTTTTTAACTCTGTGCCTGTTGTGCTTTGGATTGCTAATATCCCTTTCCTCTCCTCCTCAGTCTAGTACTTTATTCATATATTCCAAGTTTACACCACAAATATTCTCATACACCACTCACACCATCATACAAATGAGTGCTGTAGCTAGCAGGAGAGCCTACAAATGATGGCAGATGATCACAGTGCTCCAGTGCCATTTTTAAATTTGTCGTATTAATAACTTTCGGAAATATGCCAAAAGATCAGAAAACTTTTGAAATGGGACTACACTGGGTATTCAATACATGCAAGTTCAAAATATTAAAAAATTCGCTCATATGCAACTAACCTAAATGTGCCAAGTATTTGTTTTGTGAGAAAATTCACTATCATGCGAGTAGCAGCACTGGTGCAACTGGTTGGTGAGATATGATGGCCACCTCACACTAGAAGGTGGCAGGTGCAAATGTTTTCTTGCACTTTCCTCACCTATAATTAACCTTTTCCTCCCTCTGATCCTAAAGTTAATCCTCAGGTAGCTAATTATCAGCTTACATCATAGACTTTGGGTGTCTCCCCAGAAGCAATCAGCAGCTCTGGGCCATCAAGACTCATAGAAGCTCTACCCTGAATGGGATACATATAACTTTGAGTATAATATCCATGTCCTGATTTCCCTTCAGTAAGATTCAAAATAGATATGAATATACAGTACATGATATACTAGAAAAAAACCATGTACATTTTAATTTAACATTTGAGACTCCAGAATTTTACACGTCTATTTGTGTTTGATAATCACATTCTGCATCAGTATACAGACAGCCACATTTTCGCTGCCAGACTCATTCCCCTCTCCCTCGGTTCTGCTTTGGCTGCCTGAGAAGACATTACAAGAGGTGAAATGGCATCAAGAGGCTGCAATCTCCAGATGCATTCTTTTACGTTTGTGGTCAATTCATCAAGAAAGGAGCAAAGAAATTCTCAGTGACAGCATCTGGAAAATGGTGAAATTTAGCTATTTTGGGGCAAAAATTCATTCTAAAAGCCACAAAAGCTCTAAAAGATTGACAGGAATAATGGACATTTTCTATTGTTTTGCAATAAAAAGAATTGGAAAATAACATTTGCCTGTCAAAGACAGCAAGCTTTTTGCAGAAAGTAACCCTCGCATATAACGGATACTTGGCGTATTTTGCAAAAGCATTGAAACATTGGATGCCAGAAGACAGGACCTTTGCTGTAATGTAGAAATGTTAATCTGTCACTAGAACCATAAAAACACTATTAAAAACTTGTGTCATTTCAACTACAGCCTTTTGAAAGTCGTGGAGGTGCACCGCATAAGTGTTTCAGAATATGGTCCTTAAATGTATGCAGACCTAGATGACAAACCACAGTGCAGGTGGCCTCAGCAGCGGTGGAGAGCCCTCATGCACACCCTACCCACGGATCATGACGGTTCTTTCTCATGACAAATTGAATTTTGCGGTTCATGTCTTCATTGTATATCGCTTTGGCCTTCTCATAATTGATGCGCCGCCGAGTCTGCAAAAAAACAGCTTAAGTTACCCTCCTTCCAGACAACAAAGGATTTCTGGCATCCTCTTCATTCAGTAAAAAACAAATGCTTTATTTCTAACTTTCTTGTTCTCCTCATATGAACTGCTAACTACTCAAATGTGGGATAATTTATTAACATATTTTGGTCCTGTGCCAAATAATAATGTTACAATAATGCTGAAAGGTACTATTGGCATTAATAATGAGGCTACTGATGCCCATATCTCTACAAACTGTAGTAAAAATGTCCAAGTAAGAAACCCAATACTGAATTGCCTTCTGACTACTTTGTAAAGAAAAGGCCTTTTGAGGTGCCAGTCCCTAAAGAAAAAGGAACAAAAGGCCTATCCAAAGTTGGAAAAGTGTCTTGAGACCTCCCTCTTGAAAGAATTTAAGTCATCACTTAATTCTCTTTTCTCTTCTCTTTTGGACTTAGGCACCTAAATTGTTAAAAGGTTCTGTGAGGTTCCTTAAGTTCCTGCGGCTCCACTTGCTCCTGTATAATCACTTCCTTCTGTCCCTATAAACATTAGAATGTGGGAAAATAACCCAGTCTGCACATATTCTGCAATGCATGAGATTGTTTATAAGTTTATCAAGTGGTAACTAGGTAAGTATACATCAGGCATAAGAACATAAAAACAAAAGTTGAATTAAAAAAAAGATTGGAAAGAATTAGTTCTTAAATGTGGTAGATGAATGGAATAGACTTAGTAATGAGGCAGTTAGTGCTAAGTCATTAACAAGCTTTAAAAGAAGATAAGACAAATTCATGAATCAGGATGATAGTAGAAATAAGTGTTTCATAAAGAGATCACCATGTGCAGACCTGACAGATTTTTTGCAGCTTTCCTTATTTTCTTATGGTTCTGAAAGCAGGCTCATCACATAACAGCTCCTAGGACTTCCGTCAGGTAGGTTCAAATTACTAAGATCATTCTAAGTTACAGAAATGGACAAAATGGACAATACTAGGGATATAATAATGGGAACCCTATTTCCCTCTTGGAAAGTGCACATCCTCTTGATTGCCTCTTTACATGTCTGAAGTCTAAAAAGTTGTCTCTAATACATGAAAAACTTTGTCTGGTAGGGAAAGAATTTGAGAATAAATTTCATGGAGCTCAAAGACCTCAAAATGTATAACCTTTGAAGTGGGTGACAATCATGATAGATATGAATATACATTTTATAGGTATGATGCACCTAATTCCTATTATTCATAATGACTTGTAGGGGAAATTACATTACAGCAAACATGCAGCCAGGGGGCTGTAAGACCAATGGAGACACTAAGGTGGATGTAATCTAACTTGATACCCATGGTGTTGGCTGTACCTGCCCATGACATTTGCTACCTCAACCTTCAAGTGACCAGGAATGAGTGACCTGACCTTGAACTATGGCATGCCAGCTGGATTTGCATGTCAAGGATACTGGGGCAGCAATGCCAAATGTACAAGAAGTCACTCCACCACCTTCAAATTGAAAGCCATTAAAAAATATGTAGTCATAATTATATAACAACTTATAATTTTAGAATAATTAAGGCAAGAATGAAAGATGAGTGAGATCATCATATGCCTGTCAACTGTGAACATGTCGGCAATGTGGGACAAGTACAGCCAATACCCCAAGTACTAAGTCAGGCTAAATTCAATGCAGTGAAAGGGAAAACAGGTATGCAGAAAGTGAACAAAGTAATTCCTCTCAAGTTATCAGAAAAACTAAGATGAATCTATGGACATGTTTTGTCTGACCACCACATAACCATCTGGATCTCTTCAACAGACTGTATTCAATCTACATCAACTTGCAGTGGAGCCTCATAAGGGGAAGCCATATCACATGAAGCAAAAATATAACAAAAACCAGATGGATTATTCAAGATTCAAAATATTCTTGACTCACTGAAGGAGTGAAGAGCCAGTCCAGACTCTAGAGCATTGGAATACGCAGCTGACAGACGTAAGTGATGTTCATTTAGGCCAGAGGTGGAAGAACTATGGTGAAATATTCATAATTGCTACTGTGTTACAAGAAGATAATATGTCACTCACCTGATATGGCTTCTCATAGAACCTTGTTAATCTGTACCGCTCAAAAAGACCTTCTTTTGACATTATCCTGTAAGAGAGAAAGGGAATAATATATTGTTAAAAATCACTTTTATGGAAAGTTTGAGAATACATTTTAATCATCTTAAATAACAAGAAATATTTTACCTTAATTTCTTTTTTGACAGCATATAAAATTTTTCCTACAAATAGACAGTGAAAAAGTAAGCTAAATTACAACTAATTATAAACAATCAAATTAAATGTATGTAAATAAATACAATTATAGTATATAAAAAATAAATGATGAACAGATATGAATGCTGTTATCGATGAATGCAATGTATAAAAGACACTGCTCGATAATAAATGTATTGGTTATCTCTCTGCCAGGTAATGTGAAACATTACCTGACTACAATATGTAGAAAATACTTCTGGTAGCTAGGCTCAAAGTTTTGAAGCAGGATGCACAACAAATCAAGTCAAGTCTCTTAGGTGGCAACAGATTGGTGCCACAACAAGCTCACTAAATGTGAATGACTAAATTGACAGGAAAAATATTACTTGGTATCAGAATCCTCTGAGCTAACTTTTTAATTTTGATGGCTTACAATATTTTTTTAATCATTTGGTAAATCAGGGATAGACCATTGTGGAAGTACATGGTCAGCTGTGCTATACCTAAGCTCCTAATCCATGAGATTTATTTCTTTCCACCTAGGTCACTGTCTCAACGTAAAACTGCAAATGACTGACTGAGCTGGTTTACTCCCAGCCTTGCTCCTCCCCCTCCCTGCCCTGGTGCCACATAGCCTATTATTTTATTTGTTGCTAATTACATCTAATCTATACTATCCTTGTGAAATGTTTATTGTTTAATCACCAATCCATTAATGCCATTTATCTCATTATGGAATATTGTAACGCTCAAAAACTAGTAGAAAACATGACTGAAAAATTCACAATTACACCAACAGATGTAGCGCATCCACACACCCTGCCATGGACATTGCCTAGCCTAACTGTTGTATCTGTCACCCAGCTACATAACACAGCTACAGCTAATTTCATAACATGGATAAACAAGGCCTGAAAATACATATGTGCATAGAATATTTTCAACTTTGAATAACCTGTTTCACCTCAAGCAATATCTGCCAAAACTCATGTTACACCATCTATACTTTTTTTTGTCGGGATGAAGGTATTAACAGAAAACAAAACATATCTCTGTTGTTATTTTTTGCAGTACCATGCCCATCCAGCATTTATCTATTTATTTATTTTTTTATTATGCATTTTATCTATCTACCAAACCAGCAATCCTGCATGGGATGGCACAGACAAAGCACAACACATTCACACATACATATCACTCACATTCAGCCTCATCAGCCACTGATGGAAAGGGCCAGTCTCATAGACCACCCATAAGCACAGCACAGCTGACCAAACACACAGTGTGTGGAATGCATTAGATGAAAAAAGTCGTCAACACTAAAACCCTGCATAAATTTAAGGAAGATTTGTAGATATGGAGACAGGACAACATGAGCATAGCTCTCTTCCTGTATGTTACAACTAGTTAAATACATAAATAGCAAGGTCCCACAGCATACACTAATTTACCCCTGCTCATTCATACCAAGACTGTTCCCTCTCCAATCCTACTACTCCAATCCAATCTACTCCAATCCTGATAACACAGCAGATGCAGGGATACATTACTGTAAATAAAAACTTTTATTTATATTGTTAATGAACACCCAAGATGATCACATAAGTAATAACACATGGTCTGGTCTGTGGCCAGTACTTCATTGTAATTTTTCATAGCTGCATTTCTTCACAATTACACCATTAGTTGGTAGCTTAGCCATCACCATAACACAGTGAAAGAAACAGGGGCAGTCCCTGTATTGACAGTTCCTCATCTGGTACTCAGCCTCTAATTCACTAATACTGCCACATCAACATCAGACTGTTCTTTTTAATATTATACATTCATGTGAATATTACTAATAATTGTTTTTGTGCTCAATGAAGTACTGCTCAACACAGACCATCCAAGACTACTTTGTCACACACCATCAGTTGTCCTTCAATCTGTGTTCACACTCTCACTTGGTAATATGGCTATATAAGACAGCATTTTTTATTCATTCATTTATTTATTAAATTAAATTAAATTAATCAATTATTAATTATTTAACTATATTATTTAATTCTATTTATTTATTTTAATTATTATAATTATTTTTGTTTGTGTATATGCAATTCTAAATACAAGAAGAAAGAGGAATATAATGAATATTGCCATTTCAATGTCAACTCAGCCCACCTGGAAATCATCTCTTATTGAACTGCTCATATTCAAACTGGATTACATCAAAATGAATAGCTGAAAATGCTGGATCACTCTGATAGATTCAACTTGCAATCCTTTATAAGAATAGATTGGCGTCTTCTGAGACACACGACAAAAATAACAAGGATGAACTGTTTGGACAACCCTGTGTGAGACTGCCAGCCTGGTATAAACCTAGATAGACAGATAGATAGCCAGACCTAAACTAGATCTAAAATCACCAGTGAAAAATCACTAACCATGGAGCTACACTGTAATGTTTTTTTTTTTTATATAGTATAATGCATCAAGGATCAAATCTCAGACTTTGTGGTTGAGAGTCTAATATTCTAAACACTCAAGAAGAGGTGATCCCATACTATTTCATTAATCACAGTAGGAAAGCACAAAAAATACCTATTACTATTCTTAATTAAAACTCACATTACCACCAAGCTTCTTCATGTTCCAAAGTTTAAAGAGAAGCAAAATTAAGCCAAACAGAAATTATAAGAATTACCACATATTTTGGTGGATAAGATGACTTTCAGATAAGACAACCCCAAAATTTCAGTCTGAATTTAATGGTTTTACCTGATATCAGTGGTATAAGATGACACCCAAACTGGGTGTGATAACTACAAAAAAAATTATCATGATAATCAATAACAATAATCTTATCAACAATAAGCGATAACTGATAATTAGAGACGTCGCAGTGAGGCTGGTAGATACCTATCAGCGCCAGCATTTTTAATTGTCTCCGATTTCCTGGGGCAAAGGGGTGTCTTAGCTAAATTTGAAATCGATGTGCAGGAAAAGTACAGCATGAATTGCTGCACAAGTGTATCTAAAAATTAAAAACATAACCCTTAATATTAATATACTTACTGGTGTATGATAAGGCTTTGTTAATTGAATTATAAGATAAAACTAAAAATAGGTAATGATTTTTTTTTAAGTAAGTATGAACAGTAAAAATAAAAGGATATTGATTTCGGCTTGTGCATTTTATCTGGGAATGTTGAAAATATCAGATATCACTGACACGTCCTGTATATGAAATCAGTGAAATAAAAAAAAGAACAGCACCGGTGGCGGACGTACGACATACTTATCTTGATCATGATTCTTCAGTTAAAGAAAGTGCCGCGCGCCGTTAGGAAGGAGTGTAAAGTGTAAAGAATAGCCTCTCAGTTCTGCCGATACAAAGGCCTTTACTTTGCTTTACTATATCCAGAATAGGGTATAGCTCGTTCTTTCAGTAATTTTCTTAATTCCGCTGTAGTCCATGATTGTGGCGGTGATGTATCCATTGTGCAGGGTAGTCGAGTAAGCGTAGTCCTGTGTTTTTTGGTTTGCTCGCTGCCCAAGTACCCGAGGATAGTGATCGTACCGCAAAAATAAAGTCTCTGATACAAAATTATATTTTCTTTACATTAAATGGATTTGCCTGTTGTTTAGTACATGAAAATGCAAGTATATATTAGTATACTTCCATTGAGGTCAGTAGAAAATTACAGATTGCCTGCCTTGATACACTTATAGGCTCTTTTAAGAATATTATCTGAAATTATGAATAGGGGCTCAAACAATGTCATGTGCTGTCAGTTATCACGAAATTAATTGACTTAAAATTCAGACGCATTACTGTGCAACAATATACCTTTGTAAGCATGTAAAACCTTGCCCCAAAAAGTATTTATTTTCCGGCGAGAATTAAAAATTCTGGCGCTATCTGGTATCAAAACGCTCTGTGACGTCTCTAATTGGCAATAAATTTATCACCCAATAACTGATAACTGATAAACAAATAAATCCAAAATTCCAATACTAGTAATAATAATATTGATATTGAGTAACAAAATTGATAAATCCAAATCTTTATTTTTATCTTTATCTTAGAAAACTTACAAAAATCTTAGAAAAATTCAAATTCAATGTTTATCCTGTCTCTTCACTAATGAAAAGTACTGTTTTCAGTAAAATAACTACATTTGATTTTGAACATATTCATGTTCCAAAAACTAAAATTATCAATTATTGCTGATTTTCAACCAAAAGTATCAGCAATACCAATGATTCGATAATGCAGGAAAAATAATTATCTGATAATCAATAAATCGATATCATGATAGTGCCCACCCATCCCCAAACTACCAAACCATCAGTGTTGAAGGTCAGTAGCTGTACTACATTAAATTTTGTTTACACACTTTTCAATGGGAATATATTTCAGTGCATTTTCTCAAAATGGATTCTTATTTTACTTATTTTTATCTTTATCTTAGAAAACTTACAAAAAATCTTAGAAAAAATTCAAATTCAATGTTTATCCTATCTCTTCACTAATGAAAAGTACCATTTTCAGTAAAATAACTACATTTGATTTTGATCATACTCATGTTCCAAAATCTAAAATTATCTATTATTGCTAGTTTGCAACCAAAAGTATCGGCAATACCAATGAATCGATAACGCAGGAAAAATAATTATCTGATAATCAATAAATTGATATCATAATAACACCCACCCACACCCAAACTACCAAACCACCAATAGTGAAGGTCAGTAGCTGTACTACATTAAATTTTGTTTACACGCTTTTCAATGGGAATATACTTCAGTGTATTTTCTCAAAATGGATTCTTATTTTACTATGTCTAATTTCTCCAAAAGTCGTAATATAAGGTTATTTATTTACAATGTCATTTTGCGTAAAATTTTAAGGTCGTTGTTTTTTATATCTGGCGTACAGGGCAACTCACTTTTTTGTATTTTCTTGGGATGATTCAAGTGTCATCTTACACGCCAAAATACACGTTGGATTGTTTTGCTTTTCTACAGGGCTAAAAGCATGAATGTGTATGGGAATGTGTGGTGCTTTGTCTGGATCATCCTGTGGGACTGCTGGCCTGGTACATAGATAGATAGATAGATGCTTTTCATCAAATCCTTGTAAGCAGAGCAGCAAGGCACCACATGTACAGCAGAGGTCTCCTCACCTGTTGATGACACGCATGCCTTCATCCACATTGTTGTTCTTCACCAGCACTGTCCGAGCCACAAACTGTGCATGTGTTCTGAACCCCATGGCTGCTGCTGCTGCTGCTGCTGCTCCCCACCTCACTCACACACCAGCTCACAAGGTTTCCACAGCACACACAGCCAGTCACCACAATGCTCTCTGTCAAACAATACTGGTGTTAGTGACTGTCATTATAGAGGTTGTAAAAATCTTATATACCCTAGCCTAGCACAGCCCAGCCCTTGGATGGAAATGCTAATGTTCCTTCAATACTATATTTATGGATATAACCCAAGCCTACTAATTTCTAGAAAAAAATATGATGCTTCATTAGATCATGATCTAATCAATGAAAAGATCAGCAGTGAAATTAGTGTACTGATTTAATCAAAACTTAACCTTACCTAATCTAACCTCACACATGGGTGAAAACACTAATGTTATTTCAATATTATACATGATTACAATGTAGGCTTGTATTCAAATAACATTATCATTTTCATCCAATAAATAGGTAGGCTTAAATTAATTACAGTATTATGGAAATAACCTTAGCCTAATCATTTTGAGACTATTTATTTCTGGACAAAATATAATGCCTTTTCAAATTGTGACCTAGTCAATGAAAAGATCAGCAGTGAAATTTGTGCATTGAATTAATCTAACTTAACATAACCTAATCTGTGGATGAAAATGCCATTGTTACTTCTATATTATCCATGATTACAATCAAATGCTACTTTCCACACTGTCTGCTGGTAAAAAATTTTGAACAATATTGAAATAACATTGGTATTTTCACTAGAAAGTTAGGTTATATATACATTAATTCAGTTCATTAATTTCACTGCTGATTCCTTCACTGTGTCCATCACAGTTTGAAAAGGCAGCATATGTTGCCCAGAAATAAATAAATTCACTGCTGATTCCTTCACTGTGTCCATCACAATTTGGAAAGGCAGCGTATGTTGCCCAGAAATAAATAATGTCTTCAAAATAGTTAGCTAAGATCAATTCAATAATTGAATAATATTGAAGTAACATCAGCACTTTCATCCAAGGTTGAGGTTAAGTTTAGGTTATTTAATTCTGCACATCTATTTAATTACTGATCCCTTCATTGTGTACCTTGCAAGTGAAAAGAGCATCATATCTTTTTGCCTTGAAATAAACAACCAGTCAGGAAATTAAGCTAAGGCTATTTCCATAATCCCCCAATAATATATAGAATATGCAATCTATTAAAGACAACTCCAATGGAAAATGGAGAAGAATGGATGGGAGTAAAGAAAGGTCAGGAATTGGCTTCAGAATGGTGTAACCCTATTATAGAGAATTATCAAATAGACTTTATATTCTCTTATTTCTCTTCCTCTAACCATAACAAAATCAGGGACCTGGTGGTAACTCATGATTTCCAGATAAGGACAAAAAATCAGTGAAATCTGGCTTCTTAATGTAAAACTGGACAATACTGAAACAACAGCATTTTCATTGAGAGGTTAGGTTAGGTTTAGACCGCTTTATTGTGTAGATTTTTATTATTATTATTATTAAACATAACGGAGAAGGCAGAGTGGGACGAGCGCAAGCGCTATAAGTTGCCAGATGACAACCCCCACCCACCTTGACCGTAGAAAGAAGAAAGGAAAAGCAATTAGCACAATAGTAGGATGAAATCAGAGCAGGAGGAGAAAATAGGTTAAACAATTATAAAGAACACCTCAATGAACTGAGAATTATTAAAACTCTCAAAAAAATTCAACAAAAAAAATCAAGGGGCATCATACTTTGCCCAAAAAATAAACATTGAAGAAGCATCATATTTTACTAAAAAAATAAAGTGTTTGGAAATTAGCAGGCTAAATTTATGCCACAGCACTAGTTCTGGTGGCTATTACTGTTCCATCATGAAACACCAACTGTTCTTGCAGTTGTTAATGTATCACAGTTTTTTGATGAGGGAGCAATATCTATAAGTTTCTCCAAAAAACTTCCCACTTCTATTCCACTCTCCTCCTTTAGAATTCAAGAACGCTTTAGGTCTCTGGTTCACATGGGTGGTTGTTATCGCAATAAATTATAGTGATAATTTATCGCAATACGATATTGGGTTATCAGTTATCCAGTAATAATTTTGCCCACATTATCTATTGATCGGTATCACCAATACTTTTGGTTCCAAACTATCAATAATCAATAATTTAAGTTTTTGGAATATGAGCATGTTGAAGTTTTAAACTTTCAGAATCAAATGTAGTTATTTTACTTAAAACAGTACTTTTCATTAGTGAAGAGACAGGATAAATCTTGAATTTGATATTTTTTCTAAGATGTTTTCTAAGTTTTCTAAAATAAAGATAAAAATAAAGATTTGGGTTTCTCATCTTTTTTTAAGATATTAGTTATCGCTAGTATCAGAATTTTGGATTTATCTATTTATCCGTGATCAATTAAATTTATTACCAGTTATCAATTATTGGTTATCACCAATAAGATTTGCGTTCTCAATTTATCAGTTATTGTGATCAATTTTTTCATTATCGTGTCCAGCCATGCTGATTCATTACCAAGTGGTATTTAACCAATACAAGGATTATGCGATAATTTTCTCAAAACCAGGTCAAGGAAGATTTAGGTTAGGTATAATAGTAAAAAGGAGAAACGAAGACAAACCCTATGATTAATATGTAGTACGGGTGGATGAGACAGCCAATCAGAGCTAGCCAGGTCTGGCAGAGGAAGATGCAGAAGGGATGTGACTCAAGGCATTGTATTAGTCTCTTGCTCTTTTTCTGGCTCCATCTTGCAGACAGGGCAGACCTCCCTGTTCCTACCTTCTGTGCTAAGGCACATGGTCTATCCAGTGCTCCCAACCCTCCAACAGACAAAGCACGTCTGGATGGCAACAATGGCCATAACAGAGGATTGGTTACAGTGGCATCCACCATGACATCTACAGAGGCAACAATGGCCATAACAGAGTGGAGTATACAGTGGCATCTACTGTGGCTACAGTGGCATAGAGGTAATGGCCCGTCACGACAGCAGCTACCACAGTCACCAACTTCCCTCCCTTGACACAGCCATAACCACCATTGCCACTTGACCCTTCTCTGCTGGGGTTGATGCCTACCATAGCCTTGTGGAACACCAGAGCTGGCATCATGGACCCAACCCACCACCATTCTCCAACACACATCTAAGCACTATCAGGATTCCTGTGTCTCCTGTTAGGTAAGTTAGAAGGAGTTCTGGTCACCATCCACAGTGGTAATAGTTAGGTAGAGTCATTCCCCCTCAGCTTGGTTGCTTAGGGCTTCCTACCTAATCAGAAGCTAATTATATTTCTGTATTTCTTTATTTTTGTAAAGTAAACTATCAAAATCATCAACTTATTATTTTCTCATCATCTCTGCCTTGGCAGTGAAACTTCTGATTTGGTTGTCTGGTTGACAATTTCTAACATATGACTGGATAAGCCAGCACAATTAAGAGCTATGATGAAGGGAACCAAGGAAATAACCTTAGCCTAATTTCCAGGACAACTTTATTTGTGGACTATATATATATATATATATATATATATATATATATATATATATATATATATATATATATATATATATATATATATATATATATATATATATATTTTTTTTTTGTTTTTTGTTTTTTTTCTTCACATTGTGATCTACACAATGAAGGAATAAGCATTCAAATTAATAAACTGAATGAACATACAGTAAACCCTCACTTTATCAATCTAAGTGGGGTTAAACCACTGACAATAAAGGTGAAAATTAGAAAAAAACAGTGGTCAGATTCCCCCCTCTCCCACACCGAACTTCATTTGGTATATGAGGGGGGGAAGTTCAGTATACAAAAATGAACCTCATATAATATAAATTTTGGTAACTTCTGGATTGGATGTAAATTATATAGTACATACTTTATTTTGGTATAAATAAAACAATCTTTTGGAAAAATATTTTTACTGTGGTCAAGTAAACAATACATTATAAACAAACAAGTAAACAAAATTACATACCTACTACACATACAATACTTATGGCAAAAAAAGGCATGGTCTTCTTGAGAGTGAACCATTTCAGCCAAAAGTATCAGTCCCTGCCCGGACATCACCACATCCCTCAGCTTCACGCCACTGACTCATAGCCTCCCCTCGGCATGCCTTGGGACTTGTTGGAGAGCAGTAACCTGCCGCAACTTTTTCTCTATTCTGGTGTATTACAGTAATCCCTCGCCATATCACAGTTCACTTATCGCTCCGGAGCCTCAGTACATCGCAGATTTTTCTATACATAAATTTATATCATGGACTCCTCAGTATATCATAGGTTTCTGTGGCTGATAGGTATTTATATTTTTTTTTTTAGATTTTAATTATTCCTATGGTAAAACAAGCATTTTCTATCCTAAAAATGAATAAATTAATAAATAATAATACACTATTGTAATTCATAGAGGTGAAACTCTATACCCTTGATTCAACTTACTGTATATTTCAGTTGATAAGACAACTTTCAGATAAGATGATCCCCAAATTTGGTTGGAATTTAATGGTTTTTAGCTGATAATGGTGGTATAAGATGACAGCCAAACTACCAAACTATCTGTGGTGAAGTTTAGGTCAGTGAGCACCAGACAACTGAGAATGATATACCAGTAAAATGAATAAAATATTTTCATCTTCAAGCACAAAACTAAACCCAAAATAAAATTCCCACCTTTTTTTGTACATTTTTCTGAAAAGGATTATGAACAAAGATGGTGTAAAATTATGGATAGGCAATGTCCTCCAAGATCAGTTTTCCTAAACATAAACAAACCATTGCCTTGCCTGTGTGTGTTTGGGTGTAAGCCATGATCTTCATTACATCATCATCACCTACACTGTTCAGTACTGCACAGCTAATCACCATCATCATCATCAATCTAGTTCAGTGGTTCTCAACCAGGGGAGCATGCCTCCCTGTGGGGGCATGGACACTTTCCCAGGGCGGGCACAAGCACAGGATGGAGAGGAAAAATAAATTAATAAATAAAAATAAAGATAAATAAAAAATAAATCATTAAATAAATAATAACAATAAAATAATAATAACAACAATAATAATAAAATAATAATAACAATAATGATGATGATGATGATGATGATGATGATGATGATGATGATGATGATGATGATGATGATGATAATAATAATAATAATAATAATAATAATAATAATAATAATAATAATAATAATAATAATAATAGTGTGGGCCAATACAATAATAGCCTAGCCAAGGGCTATCCATTTATCTATCTATCTATCTGTCTGATTCTGCCTATTTATCTATGGTGGCAGAGTTGGGGAGTGGGTTGAGTGGGTGGCACAGGGAGGAGGTGGGGGGCCCCCAACTGCATTCAACCAGCTTTGGGGACCCCAGCTTGCAAAAGGTTGAGAGTCCCTGACCTAGCTGTAGTACCTTCACAGCTGAGTGTACAAAATTTATTTATCTGTTTTATACATAAGGATGTGTCTAAAAGTAAAAGTGTTTAAGAGTGTAGGAAAGGTTTGTAAGATTGTGGGAAGAGTTTATAAAAGCCTAAATATATAAAAATAATAAAATAAATAAAAAAAAATACACAACAGTATTGTTTCTACTTCACTGATTTTCACCTATCAGGGGAGGTTTTGGAATGTAACACCCACAATAGTCATTGCATTGCGCAATAACATCTTGTGATAATTCATTGTTTGCTAATATGACTAAAATGAAAGAGTATTCATCTGAGGCTATTGCACAGGTCATGAGTCTCAAGGAAACAGGTCATTCAGTTAGAGGATTAAGTGAAGAGTCGGTAGTATCCAGGACAATTCAAGTATTGGTGGTTCAGGGAGAAAGGGAGTCATGATATGCCTCAACCTAAAAAATGATCTGGGCAACCCAGAGGGGTGTTACTGTCTTAAAGTGTCCAGTGGTTTTGATATCATACTCTACTGCACACATTAAGACAGTAACAGCCTTCTTATTTGTCTTCCAGAGGCACCCAGACTGCTTTAGGTTGAGGAATATCACAATTCCCTTCCTCCCTGAACTGCTGTGACCAACATTTGACTTCTGGATACTGCCAACTGTTCAGTTATTCCTCTAGCTGAATGACCTGCTTCCTTGAGGCCCATGTGAAGAATAGTCTTAGATGAATACGCTTTTCTTTTAGCCATATTAGCAAACAAAATGAATTATCACAAGATGTTATTGTGCAATAATATGCCAGGATGCAGAAAAAGTTGCAACAAGTTACTGCCCTCCAATGAGCCCCAAGGCACGCTGAGGGTAGGCTATGAGTCAGTGGCATGAAGCTGAGGGATGTGGTAATGTCCTGGCAGGAGCTGATACTTTTGGCTAAAATGGTTCACTCTCAAGAGGACCATGCTTTTTCCCCATAAGTATCAGACCCTCCAGCTAAAGGTTCCAGCACTCATGACTTGTACTGTGCTTACATATATGCATACATACAGGCACAACAACCTTCCACTTCAACTGCCACTGTGGGACTGAGACAGAGGCAGTGTGTGTGGGTGCAGTGTGCACTTACCACCACCTTCAACACCCACACTCTCCCTCCCTTCTTCCCTCCCACCCTCACTCATTCCCCCGCTGCTGCCACTGCTACTAACCTGACGTTCCACCTCATTTACCAACCTTTACTCAATAAATCAAATAGATGGTCAGTAGGCCATATTATGTTCAATAAATGTGAAATTCACTTTAACAGAGTTCAATATCCTGAATAAATCCTAAGCTAACCTAAGCTAGCCCTCTCCTAGAAAATGCAATATTATTTCAAAATTATCCACAATGAGTCTTGAGATGCATGTAATATGATAGTATGATGGGATGAGAGCAACAAGCTAGATGACAATACTGCAAAGCTTTGAGTTCTCACATGAATTACTTTGATGAGGGTCTTTCCCTCATAAGTCATTTTTGCATCTTTCAAACTGTCATAATCATAGATAATAACAGAAAACTACCCAAGAAAAGATAGGAAGAAAATCTTGTAGAACTCAAATAGACATTGACAAAAAAATCTGTTTCCATAGGCTACAGAGATGACTAGTCAGGTGTTTTTTTCCCATTGGTGATGTAGAAACCAAGTTAAACCATCACTATGATCATGAAAACACTCTTGAAAACCACAACAGCATTCAGTCAAGTCTGTCTGAAGGTAAGACAGCAAGGAATTGGAAGAATACATTACCATTCGACCATTTTTCCTATCTTCTCTGATTTCCTTCATTGTATGTTTCCTGTCAGTACTCCTAGGCATAGAACAACATTTCCTGCATTTTTCATCCCATACAGATATCAAATTACCAATGGATTAAGATGTAAAAATGCAAAAATATGAAGGTAAGTAAAGAAAATTTGCTTTAGAATAAAGTTTGCTTTGGTTAAAAAGTTTTTTTTTATTGATTTTAGCATTTTCTTCATAATTAGTGCTTGGTTTGTCCTGTTTTCTTTATATGTTAATAACTTTACCATTCACTTTACAAGTGCAGTCACTTCAGGTAATAAATATTAAATTAATTGCCCGTGGAACAATGGCAATTCTTATTTGTCTCACCAGATTTCATTTTGAGTATTCTCAACTGTATGTATATGCACTGGAAATTTATCACAATGCCGCTAGTGATATTTGCAATCTTATCCGTATTGCCCCATTTGACATTAAATCAACTATATATCCACTGAGTGATGCTGTGTTTGGACGTGTGTGTTCTTCTGCAAAGAGTGATCTCTGTGAATGAAGACAATGCCAAGGACTAATAAAAAAATACTCGATTAATTCAGCCAATCATAGCACTTTATTTCATCAGAGAAGGAAGAAGCAGCCTGAATCTGAATCAGTCTGAGGAAGATATCTAAATGCACTGCATGTACATTTCATTATATGTGAGTATTGCCCAATTTCACAAAAATACTCAAGATTCCCAGACTTTCTTTACATAAACACTGTTCTTTCATGAGTGTGATGACTGTACCCTGCGAAAAGAAGGCCAGAAAGGGAAGGTGAATGCTGACCTGTTGGGACAGTTTTTTTTTTTCTTTTAGTTAGAACTATTTATAGCTAGATTAGGTTAGGTTATGTTAGGTTAAGTTAGATTAGTTTAGGTTTAGTTACATTAGGGTAGGTTTGGTTTATAATTCTTCAAGACTAATTTGGTACTTTTTGGGGCACTGGCTATAACTGTCCATGCTGTTGCTCCCTCATTCCACCTTTTCACCCCATTGTGACCACAACTGTCCAAGCATGTGCTTGTGAGAGCAGCAGTAGAGATCCTCTTTTGGCCTCTTTTTCCATAAAAGATCTTTACACTGTAAACTACTTAATTTTTTTCTTGATTGTGCAGAGCACAAGTGTGGAAAGCTGGAATACTTTCCATGGCGATAGAGTGATCAGGAATGAATGATCTGACCTGGACCCACAGCAGGCCAGCTGGGCATGGTCTGGGGGAGTCATGTGTCAAGGACACTGGAGTAGCAACATCACATGACCTGAACGCATTGCCAAGTATACCAGAAGACATACAGATTTGTTCTTCCATCTTCAAATAAAAAAAAACATTCAATAAACCATGGAGTCATACAAAAAATTAAAATTTTTGATAAATTAAGGCAAAGGATGAGAGAGAGAGAGAGAGAGAGAGAGAGAGAGAGAGAGAGAGAGAGAGAGAGAGAGAGAGAGAGAGAGAGAGAGAGAGAGAGAGAGAGAGAGAGAGATCGCCATGTGCCTGTTGAGTGCAAACATGACAACAATGCGAGACAGGTACTGCCAATGCTGCAAGTAACAAGATAATTTATAAGAGTTATATATGGTTAAATTTGGTTTAACACCTAACAGTTCCATGGTGTGAGACCAGTGGAACATTCCATGGCGAGTGATCAAGTTGCATAGCTGTAAACAGCAACACAATATTGTGTTGTCTTTGAGGACGAAAATATTTCTGGTCGATTTTGGCATTTTTTGTACTAATCTGTTAGTCATTTTTATTGTAAATCAGCAGTTCCATGGAAGAGGCAGTCAAAAGAGAGATTTGCATAGGAAACACTTATAAGGTTAATCTAAAAACACAGAAAAAAATATTTTCGTCCCCAACTTGAATACGCAAGGAATTTAATATTTACCCTTGGGGTGACCATGTTAACATTCTACCACTGTGGGGAACTACTCCAAAATGTGTCACCATCAGCTCCGAAAAGTATATGCTCATCTTGAAGATTTTTCAACTTCTACTAAATTTTCTTTCTGCCTTTTCTTTGGTATTTTTTTACTCTTTCACCAGTCTCAACATGACTTTCCTTATCCTTCTCATAAGTATTTTGAACCCTATATATACCCACTGCAGATTATTTCTAATGCTGACAGCAATTTTCAAAGACATCTGTTTTTGGGGAAAGCAGGCTTGCTTGCTCCAATGACAACACTGAAGTGACACACCCACACATGTGATAAATAGGTGGGCTGGTGATAAATAGGTGATAAATCGCACATGTGATAAATAGGTGGGCTCATCTTTACCAGGTTCCCTGGTAAAGATGAGTTTGTTTGTGCTTGCGTATGTCATATTTGCTGCACAAGCATGAAATTATTCCCGGTGATTGGTTCTTTTGTATAAGGTAGTTGCTGGCCAATTAAAAATACAGAATCAATTTAGTCAATCACAGTGTTTTATTTTACCCTGAGGAGAGAGGAGCTCAATTTGAAATACTTGAATTAGTCTGAGGAAGATGTCAGTCTGTGGTGATTATTGCCTAGATTATTTCCCATGCATTGCCATATTTTATGAAGATTATGACACATCTATACAGTTTCTTCGAGAACATGGTATTCTTCCCGGCGTTGTGGAATGCCCCAAGTGTCACAGACAGTGTAAATACAGGGAGGTCCCAGCATCCATTAAATGAGAAACTGATGATATGAGATGTGTAAATTAGGGACTTTTTTTTTATACGAACCCAAAAATCCAACGATACAAGCTTCAGTCTGAGGCAAGTAAAATTAAAAAGTTTAAAATGCATGCCTTCCTGCATCCTCTTGCGAACACATTCAGTCATATACAATGATTCAGATGCACAGAAACACATCTGTGAGCACTGGAAGACACTTTGTGCAGGCTGCACTACTCTATCTCCCCAGGGCCCTCAACGTTGACTTATTCAGTTAATCTGGATATCACATCCACATTACATGGACAAAAATCACATTTCATAGAGAAGGGTTCAGTGGCCTTGACGTAAACATAAAAAATTTGGAGGGCACGTGTCTTGTATGGCTGTAATAGCACTCAGGAGTGTGGAGAAATTTGATATTTTCTAAATCCAGAGAGTTCTGCACCAGTCAAGAGTAAACATTGAAGTGATTTTCTTTTGTTTATAACTGGGGTTTGTGGGTAGCCTCATATTAGGATTTCATGGTATCTATACACCAGATCCCTCCAATCATGCACCGCCACTTGCTAGGTCATTTGTGCAGGCACCAATTACAGCTCTCCATGGTAAGTTCATTTACACTTTTCATTTGTTTTAGGGACACATCAGGCGTTATAATAGAGGCTCACTGTCATTTATTAATATGGCAACCCAGTGGAGCTAGGTGAAGAGAAAAGTGCCAGTGTTTGGGAGGAGAAAAACTCACTATGTGGGTTATTTAGCCTCAGCTATGTTTAAGATGCAGCATGGAGACATGAAGAAGAAGTTTCATGTCTTTATCAACAAAGCCACTAAACTGTACCCACCACCATCAGTCCGAGAATATCAATTCCACACCGTTAAGGCATAACGTATAATTTTTTAAGCTCCCTCGTTAAGTTAGGTTATGCTAGGTTAGATTAGATTAGGTTAGGTTAACGTCGTAGCAAGGGGGGTCCAGGGGAAGCACAGCCCCACCAGCTAAATTAGGTTAACATCCTAGCGAGGGAGGTGTCTAGGGTAGAAAGGTTAGGGCTAGGATAGGTTGGGGAAATTCAAAATATTAAGGTAAATTTCCTTAGAGTTTTTTTTTTTTTTTTTATGATCATATTTCACCTATTTTTCATCACCCCCAAAACCCCTGATTCCCCACAGGCCCCCAAGCTTGTTTGAGGGGTTAGGGGAGGGAATGGGGAGGACCTCTTATCAAGAAATACCACTTGTTCTTATCGACATCTCCACTGATGAAGGAGGGCTTGACAACAAATGAGGAAGCAACTTCGTATGCATTTCTTAGCACTGCCAGTTAGGTTAGGTTAGGCGAGGTTAGCTTGGTTAGATTGTTAGTTTAGTAAGGTTACATTAGATTGGTTTCACTAGGTTGGTTTAGGTGGTGCATGACAGCCAGCTGACAGCCACATGCAAGTGGTGGCCGGTCCTCTCGGGTGGAACATTGTAAATGTTAATGTTGTGGTATTTATTAATTCTGTGAGGATGAAAATATTTTTCTGGTAGGTTTCAGTCTGCTATGTATTAATCTCCTTTTCGTTTATATCACAAACCAGTTTCTGAGAGGATGGGGTGTCGCGGTGTGTAAAAAATAAAAACGAATGATTTGCGGTAAAGCAACATGCTAATTTCTTAAAAAAAAAAATAAATAAATAAATAAGCCGAAAACAAACAAAAAAAAAAGTTTCGTCTGGAAGAGAGAGACTGATTAAGGAGTACAAATTTACCTCTTCCTTTTTTGCATCTGGAATTAACCAACCACTTTCTGTTGTTCTCTAGTACTTTGATAGCTGGAAGATTCAACAGCGACTCGGTAGGAAAAGAAGACTTTCATGAAGCTAAGAATGGTCCAGGCATTTGAGAATACTGACCTTATTCACACCAACTCGGCCTTTCACCGTCTCAATTCTGCTGTGTTCTGTGCCGCCAAGGATCCGCACACTCAGCCGCAGAGCCAATCTCTCTCTTTCCTTTTGTAGTCAGGTGTGTGTATGTGTGTGTGTGTGTGTGTGGATTGGCCGGCTGGGTCTTGATCTTGTCAACAGTATTCCCACAATTTAATATTAATAATTCCCCAGACTAGGGCTGAAAATTCCCTAAACTGGACCAAAATTCCTAAAGGATTTTCTCACATATGATGTTTTAATTTTTTTTTCTGCGTTTTTTTTTATGCTTTTAATCCTTCATTAGTAATACTTTGCGTAGCAAAAATATACATTACAAAATAAAATAATTTTTTTCCTTTGGCATTCTTAGTGACGATACAATACTATGTTGCACATATCCTCTTGTCCTGTTGCTCATGTTAGTACCCACAGCTCAGCTATAGATAATATACCGCACTTCAACCAATGAAAACGGTTGGCAAAATGATAAGATAGACTAATATATATATATATATATATATATATATATATATATATATATATATATATATATATATATATATATATATATATATATATATATATATATATATATATATATATATATATATATATATATATATATATATATATATATATATATATATATATATATATATATATATATATATATATATATATATATATATATATATATATATATATATATTATATATATATATATATATATATATATATATATATATATATATATATATATATATATATATATATATATATATATATATATATATATATATATATATATATATATATATTAATCGGCTGACAGATCTGATTCTCCTCGTGTATTCTGGTTATATCTTTGAGAGTAGAACATTTTATTGGTACCAGATCAACAACATTCACTCGAATTCCTTAAAGATTCTCGATATGTACTTACTTTCCTAAAATGGTCATTTCCCTAGATTTGTCTCCAAATGCGTCAAAAATTCCCAATTTGGGAATAATTCCCCAAAAGCGGGAACGCTGCTTATCGAAGATGTATAGCACAATCCAGTCTTCACAACGGTGCGTCACTCACTCCAAAGATTATACTATACTTTTTACATAGTTTTGGCTCACACTCAAGCCAGTATTCTGAAACTCGATTGATTGATTGATACTGTTGCGCCCACCCTCACTCCGAGCGGGCGTGTTATCCACACGGGCACTGGTCGAGAAACTAGAGCAACGGGGCCTCAAATAAGTCACACTCTGAACGCCGGGACAAGGCACACAAACACACGAGGCCGGGGCACAAGGGAAAGCACGGGCACTATTTCCTAGGTTTACTGACAAATCAATTAAAGCAAGTACACTGCTTTACAAGTTCACAGGGGAACCACAAGTCTCCCAGGGCACGACAAGCACTCAACAGGCAGGCACTCGCTGGCTTCCTCTCGGGCCACGCGTCTTTGCACTCTCTCTTTTCCCGCCTCTCCCAGTGCTGCCACCTGCACCCATACCCCTGGTGTAGCAATACATTTATTGTTGCATTAATAATGAAATACAACAAAGGAGGAGAATGGACCTTGCCACCCACCGCCTCGGCAAAGACTTAAGGATAGAGTATCAATAATATAAAAATATAGTATACATTACAAGAATATAAGTAAATAAATAAATACCGATATTGCACACCTTATTGCATAAATATCCTACAGTCTGGGAGCAAACATAGGATATTCCTTGAGTATAGCCCTGAGAGTGGCTAAGTCTAAATGGTCAATGAGGGTATATAAGTTATGTTGACCTTGCAGCCTGAATTTACCAATGAAAGGACATTCCGAACCTGTTCTCTCACCACGAGTATTTTCAAAGGTCTCAGAGATGATTAACCGGCTTCTCAAGAGTTTCTTCTGTTAATAATGTGCAGTGTGTGGCAAGCCAGGAGGTCACTCACTGCATCGCTGTTGTGGAATGTCCTTCACTGGCTGCCTGGCACTCTTTCGTCCTCACAGCCGAAGGGATCTGCCCTCATTGATTATATATTTCACTAAGAATATAATTCCTGCCATTCTCAAGGAAGATCCAAACTTTGTTCCAAGGTGTCAAATGTTTATAATGATATATGTATATTTACTTGCTATAGAATATTGTGTTTGTTTGAGTTTTGTATTTCTATTGCTCATTATATAGGAAAGTACACATGTATAAAACTGCCTAGGGGTGGGACCGGCATGATCTACTCTATACCCTTTGTTGTACTGCATTACAACAATGAAATCTATTTGTAGAAATTTTGTTAATCTGTTACTAGAGCCATATGAAACCATCCTAAAAAAAAAAAAGAATGTGTTACTTTTTTCAAGGCCAGATGATTAACCAGGTTCTCATGAGTGTTTTTCATGTTAATTAAAGTGTCTTCTATCTACAACACTGATCAACTCTAGATCACTGATTTGGATCTCGATCTGATCTGTGGATCTGATCTGAGGCATCTTTTTCAGTTCTCATAATGGCTTAGAATTTTAGCTCTTCGGAGCTCCACCCACTTGACCACTGAAGAACAGACCAGTGGAGTTGCCTGGTGTGCTGCCAAAGGTAAAAGTCTCGTACAGTTCATTGGCAATGTGTCCCTCACAGAGACCGCAGCATCCCTGTATATATATATATATATATATATATATATATATATATATATATATATATATATATATATATATATATATATATATATATATATATATATATATATATATATATATATATATATATATATATATATATATATATATATATATATATATATATATATATATATATATATTGTTATGACCACAGGTCCCAGCCCCTTCACAAAGTTGCTGCACTTGCACTAGCTTTCCCCTAGTGACTTCCTACATGACTGGGTGCAAGGCTTAACATAGGTTACAAGGTCCACTTTTGACTCGTGCACCCTTCTTAACAACGATTATATCGCCAGGTCGCACTTATGGGGTCACCAGTCTGTTTTACCCACTTACAGACAAGGGAAATACTCTGACAACACTTAACTGCCACAAATGTGAAAGGATTGACAACCACGTCTAAGGAGAAGCAATTATAACAAGCAATAACACATATGGTTGAGGTATAAAACCATGCTGGACATCCGCCCTCAGTAACAAATTTTCCCGCTGTCCAACATTCTTTTATCTCTCCCTGAGTAGTGTTGTTTACTACCTTCTGGATGGCAGGCCTTGTCAGGACCTGAGGATGGAGTAAAGTTCACTACACAGCTATTCACTAAAGACCTCTGCGGCTGAGCAGCATCAGCCAACAGCAGCATTTAATACAACAACCTCACTAACAAGAAAAATGAATAGATAAGTGCCTAGAACACACTAGAGGCTAATTCACCTCTCACTGTACAAGAACTTGGCCTGCACCCACACAAAGCCCAGCAGTCACTTCCCTAGGTATGGGGTGTGTTATGTGCAGCTACACTCCGTGGGAGGCTACCATGGAGACTCCTCTGCTATTTAAGAAGGCCAGGGCGTCCGGCCAGTAATGACTCACTTATCCCCTTAAAGCAACTGACTTGACTAGCTGTATTCCCGCCTCAACCTCTGCTAGATATTACTGCCTGCTTCAGTATGTCCATTTAATCTAACCGCTTGGTAGTGACTGTGGGAAAGTGCGTCAAAACTCTCCTGCTCTGCTTTTAAGGGTGGGCGGATGGTGTACAAGAGATGAAGAGGGGTGGCAACATACATACATACATACACCCACTCGCTTGCTGCTCTTCACCCCGCGCTGGTTTATATGAATAAAACACTTCACTTCTGAAAATTCTAATGAATACTGATTACTTTACTTTCAAGAGCAACTCTTCTACTAAATACTGGGTGAGACTTAAACTAAATAGACAAGGGGAAGTAAAGAGATTTACATGGGGAATAAGAGTGACTGCGCAGATAATTACTATGTTGGGAGCTTTGGGCCGGGTAGGTTTATGTCAGTGATGTGTATAATAAGTCTCATCCCCAGACTCTCTCTCTCTCTCTCTCTCTCTCTCTCTCTCTCTCTCTCTCTCTCTCTCTCTCTCTCTCTCTCTCTCTCTCTCTCTCTCTCTATATATATATATATATATATATATATATATATATATATATATATATATATATATATATATATATATACATACAGTAAAATCCCTCTTATCCGGCATCAACGGGACCACCGACATGCTGGATACTTGAATAGAAGTGAAATTATGTCCACAATCACCACCCTACACTCATGCATCTTACCATAACAAAGATCAGCTGATCTTAATCAGCAGCTGATCTGATCAACTGCTTAAGTGTAAGCACAACACGCTTCCTCTTTTCTACAACTTTAGGCATGATGAAGGTGTCAGGCGATAAACAGTGCACATGCGGGACTGAGTAACTGAGTAAACACACTGCAGTGGGCCGCGGGTGGCGCGAAGCAGTGCGCTCTGGTGGCGAGAGGACAAAGTATGCCTTGCACGGGAATTTTAATAGATTTTGTGAGTACACATTGATTTTTTATTTATTTTATGGCTCAGGGAAAAATGTGCCGGATACTTGAAGCTGCCGGATACTCGAATGCCGGATGAGAGGGATTTTACTGTATATATATATATATATATATATATATATATATATATATATATATATATATATATATATATATATATATATATATATATATATATATATATATATATATATTCCAATTCCATGCCAGTACTCCGTCCCCGTGATACTATGCTTGCTCCATCTGCTAGCAACAACCTGACTGAACTAAAGAAAGCAACATCACCACCAACGCATGCTCTCTAGCGTGGGTGAGTTGCATGACAAAAGGACAAGGGGGCAGGTAGGAGAAGGGACAGGGGGTGACATGCTGCCACCCACCCTTGCTTCACTCCTCACTAGTGTTGCTCTACAGACTAGAAAATTATTGTGAGTAAACTACAAGGGTTGGATGGATTCTGATTATTCTATAGGCAAGACAATCTCTTCAACTATGTAATATTTTGACTCAACATGAGGGAACGAAAGGAAGTAAAGAAATTTTAATTTGGGGAAGAGAGTAACTATATGATCAGAGTTTTTAAAGTGAACTGGGTAAGGGCAGGCAGGCATTTATCATGCTCAGGCATCTGCTGCCTTTGTCTTGCTCTCCCTCTTTCTCTCTCTCTCTTCTTTCTTCTCATCTTCTTTCTATTCATAACACGCTTTCTCCCAAACAACAAAATTTTTGAAGTCTTATGACTTGCTAAATCTTTTTTATATATAGGTGACAAAATTTAAGTCTTGGCTCATGATAAGCAATTGGCTATGACGCTGTTGGCCCCTTAATTAATGTGCCTTACATCGAGACTATACTCCTGCAGCAGCAGACTTCATTGGGTGAGTCTCACATTTTTAAACATGAAACTGTTTAGAAACTGCAAAAGGCCGGTGGTCTGAGAAAATAATGTTCTTGGGGTTGTAGGCAGGCACAAACTTTGAAATGCTAAAATTATAGCGAGGAGCTCTTGTTCAATGACTGAGTAATTCTTCTGGGCCAGAATGAACTTCTTAGAGAAATAGCAAACAGGATGATTGACACAATCATCTGGCTGCATCAATATAGCCCCCACCCACCACTTGGCTAGCATCGACAGCTAAAGCGAAGGACCATGAAAAATCAGGCGCCCTTAACACAGGTAGGCTGCACAGCAAAAATTTTATCTTCACAAAGGACTCCTCACACTCTCCGGTCCAATTTCAGCAACGCCCCTTCTGTAGGAGGTCTGTCAGGGGGACAGGAGGATAGAATACCCCGGAACAAACCAGTGGTAGTATCTAGTGATCCCAAGGAACCTTTGGAGAGTTTGGCAAAAGGTCGGGGCAGGGAACTGCCTGATTGCCTCCACTTTGGCCTCCAGAGGAATCATATAACCTTGACCAACCACACATCCTAAGTATTGGACTCGGGCTTTAACAAAGTCACACTTATCAAGGATGACAACTAAACTAGTCTCCTGGAGTCGTACAAACAGGACCTCCACGTTATTAAGATGCTCATATCAATTAGTGTCATAGATCACTACATCAATATAGATGACAGTGTGGCAAGCCTTTTACTATTCGGTTCATCAACCGCTGGAAAGTGGCAGGGACATTTTTGAGGCCATAAGGCATGACTTGGCACTGATACACAACACCACTGGCCACAAAACTAGCAATATCTTTGGACTGGTTAGTCAGGGAGACTTGCCAGTACCCTTTGACAAGATCAATTTTCGTTATAAAGGTGGCCACCCCAATTCAATCCCGAGTCATCTACCTTAGGCAGGGGATAAGTGTCATCTTTAGACAGGGAGTTCATCTTTCTGAAATCTATACAAAACCTGACCCAGCCATCAGGCTTAGGCTGGCAGGTGACAGGTGAACTCCACTCACTATAGGTCTGTTTGATAAGACCATTGTCTAGCATTTACTTAAGTACAGTAGCAACACTACCAGCCATGCTAGGCCACCAGAAATTTCTCTGAATCACTCCACTCCACTCCACTCACCCCCCCAACCGAGTCATGTACTTTCAGTGATGGCTCTGCCTTATTGCAATCAGCCCCAGCAACATGACTCAAGGACGAGCCCAACTCTGGCTTGACCAAACCCTTGCTAGCAACAGAACGGGGCTTTGGGCACTCTGCCCCCACTGCATCATGTACATCCACTCTGCACTCCTCTCTTGATGGCCCTGCTGTATTGCAATCGACCCCAGAAGCTACAGAGTGCTTCATCTGCCTTGCCATGGAGCAGGTGTTAACATTAACTGAGTCAGGCATCCCACCAGCCTCCACATCTGGGACGGTTTCTATGGATGGGAACTGCACCCAAACTCTCCCACCTGCCAGTCCATTCCCCAAAAAGAAATCAACACCAGACACTGGCAGGTCCTCCACTACGGCCAGTTGCGCCTCTATGGTCACTAGCAGACAAGTTAGCTTCATCCTACTTGTGTCAAACTTCTCAATAGCGTTGATGACCCTACACAATGCTATCTTCCTGGAGGCGACCTTCCTCTTGGTAATATTCCTGGACAAAGATTGTTGGGTTGCTGTATTATGCAGCACGGTGACAGGATACTCCACCCCAGCAATCTCCACAGTGCCTTGTCACAAAAAGGGCAACACCAATCCAATACTCAGGTGGGATGCTGACAGTCGACTCGGAAGCAACCTCCCCTGTCTTCTCCCTGGCCAGGCTATACTCAGATCTGAAGGCTTTTTCATTCTTATCCTGGCTAGGCCAGACCAGCAAAGCCACTGGTTTCTGGGGAGGCTTAGGTGCTGAAACCGTAACCAGTTTTAGGCAGTTAAATCGGAAGTAATCCATAGCCTTGCAGTGGTTACAGGTGGGCTGGTTATTGGATTTTGGGGTACTATGCATTATACTCCCCATCATCCTCCTTTTCGGATCTAGAGGAGGCCTATTGCTATAAAAATTCCCCGGTAGAGACTTGTTCCCAATCCCAACACTGGTGGGGATTTCCAGTGGAACTAACACTACCATTGCCTCCTGAGCATTTATCTCCAACTTCTTTAGTTTCAACAACCCCCTGGTGAGACAACTGCTGATGGATCAACACATGGTCATCAGCCCAAGAAGTTACCTTCTTTAGGCACACTATGTGTGGGACTATATGTCATCACACCAAAATGTGTCAAGTCTACATTGCCACTTCCGCCAGAGGCAGAATATTTAGGTTGTGAGCCACTCCTGCTACCAGCCTTTCCCTCCATGATGTAAGCTGAGTACAGGCACACAAAGGACAGCTAAGCAAATGACAAGCACCTGTCTCCCACAAATGGCTGTGAAGCTTCCAGCAATCCTGGTGAGGCTGCCAAATTGTTATGATACCAGATTTCTCTCCTCTCACAGCTGCCACTAACTCAGCTCAGCTTCCCTGCCTTGTACTCCGACATCAACATACATGAATTTGTATTCTGCATCAACAAGTGCTAACATCATGATGCTATGATTAGTTTTATAGTCGTAATACTCTGATCCAGTGTTAGATGGTTTTGTTATTAAGAAACGCTTCCCGTCCATAGCTCCTATGCACATGGGAAAGTTCCATGAGCTGTTGAATTTATTTGCCACTTGCTGCCATTCTTCAGTAGTTCTTGGTGTCTTCAAGTAAGTGTCTTTGAGGGCTCTGTAGATGGCGGAACAAACTTCTGGGATGATGCATGAAATAAGGTTGTGACTCATCCTATACTGGAATGCCAGGGATCGACATGTTTCTCCTGAAAAAGAAAATATAAAATACAATAAGTTATAAGGTCTGAGATGTGGCTACATTTTAAAAAATGGCAATCATTTTTACGAACACAGAAAGAAGTTGCCATTCGCAGTCAGCAGAGCAGCAGCTGTCAAGAGTGGTGCTGATGTTTTTTATAGTTTATAGCACTACTTCCATAACCTATCTGCTCAAACCTATTTTACACTATGAATGGCCTTCAATTGTTGTCCTATCTAAATCTGAATATCTGTTACATGATTAACTTTTTTTCTTTTTTAAATATTGACATAACTTTATTTTTGCTCACATTTATTTTGTCTTTTTTCCTCATAGTAAATCTATTATTCATCTTTTTTTATTCCTTTCACTCCACAAGTATCATAAAGTCATTTGCATATAATCTATTTACAATCTAATTTCAATTTTCAATAATCAATGTTCTCCACTTCATTACCGACTTTTGCTTTCATTTCTTTCATAAAAAGGTTCAACAGTCATGGTGATCTTGCCTCATACCTAGCTACCCCTTGTAATGTAAAACCTCTCCTTTGATTATGATATATACATTAACATTTCTGTAGAATGCTTTTACCCCTCTCAGTAGCCTTCCACCAACTCCATGGCCCTCAAATAAAACTTGCATCACTTGCCATTCTACTCTGTTATATGCCTTCTCCAAATCCATGAATGCAGCATACCTACATGGTACTATTCCCTTGTGTTAACATTTCCTCAGTTGTCATCCTTAAAATAGGAATCTGAACTACATCTTGTTAATATTTCCCTTTTTGTTATCCTTACAATAGAAATCTGATCTAGGTCTTGTTAATATTTCCTTAATTGTCATCCTTACAACAGAAATCTGATCTAGGTCTTGTTAACATTTCCTTAATTGTCATCCTTACAAAAGAACTGCAATACAATACAATCACAAAAGAAATTTGATCTTTAACTTGTGAAGATTTCTTCAATTATTCTCACCCTTAAATAGAAATCTGATCTAGACATCTATCTCTTCCCAGCCCTAGATCCACCCTTCTTCTCACTAACTTCCCCCTTTGTAATTGTTTATATATACTCTTTCAATAGATATTAAGAAGTATCTCTTACCTATAGCTAAATATCGGAGTGTGACTGATAAACGTTGCGCTGGAGATATGGCATCCCGGAACCTTGTGTTCTGCTTCATGATTTGGGAACCCACCAACCGCAGTTCTTGGAAGTTATTCACGTGCATGCGGTGGAAATCATAGAAGGTACTGTTGTCTTCAAGGGACGACTCTCTCACAAGGGTGGATAACACACTTCGGTCTTTCCTTGCCAGCCATGGTCTTATCCACTTTCGTTTCACTTTTCTTTTGTTCTTTAAGTCTTCACTGGCTACAAAACAAGTGGCAAGAGTAATTGTGGACAGAGCGAATCCAACGACGGCTTCCTCCATAGCGGCTAGTGTTGTTATGACATGAGCAGGTAGCTAGCTAGCTAGCGGACTTTGCATGTGGTGTGACCAGACTGCCGCGCGTATAGCTGGCAAGCCAGCGAAAACAATAGCCAGGCTAGCGTTAACAACAGCAAGTGTGACCGTACTTAAAACTACTACCTGTGTAGTTTAGTGGAGGGGCTCACATTCATCTATACAGAATCCTTCCTGTAGTGATTAAACAAATGAGGTTGCCATAGTACGCGATAGAATATCTGCTCCATCCACTAGCAACAACCCAACTGCAGTTACTGCACTAAAGGAAACAGCATCACCACCGCGCGCTCCCTAGCATGTGTAAATCACATGACAGAAGACAAGGGGGAAGAGGACAGAAGAAGGGACAGGGGTGACATGCCGCCACCTACCCTCGGTTCACTCATTAGCGTCACCCTACAGAGACTATTATCTTTTGAAAATTATTGTGAGCAAAGTACTAGGGTTGGATGGATTCTGTTTACTCTATAGGCAAGACAAACTCTTCTGCTATATAATATGTTTGGCTCAACATGAGAGAACAAAAGGAATTAAGAAAATTTAATTTATGAAGGAGAGTATTTGCTCAGTTTTAAAGTAAATTGGGTGATGGTGGGGAGACACTTATCGCACTGAAGGAATCTTCCGCCTTCGTCTCGCTCTCCCTCTGTGTCTTCTTTTTGTTCTCCTCATCTTTCTGCTTCTCTTCCTTCTTCGCTCTTTAGTATTTGCGCGGTCCATAACAATATATATATATATATATATATATATATATATATATATATATATATATATATATATATATATATATATATATATATATATATATATATATATATATATATATATATATATATATATATATATATAGAGATAGATAGATAGATAGATAGATAGATAGATAGATAGATAGATAGATAGATAAATAGATTGATAGATAGATAGATAGATGGATAATTAGATAGATAGATAGACATACTCGTATATATAGATATTAGCAGCACTCAGCACACTTATGCACTCGTCTCCTAACCAATCAAAGTCTGCCCCCAGAAGTGGAGCCAAAAAATATTTGTTTTAGTGCACAGATTGGAAGAACGCAACTGAACCGTCGAGTACAACGGCTGGTCTCCACTGCAGAATTCATAAAGGCTATCCAAACCATCTTACAATCTTCAGATCGATTCCAACCTGCTCACTCTTCCATCTGTTCAGCCTAAATTCCAGCCAGTCCAACTGTGTTCCCAAATTCCACCCATTCCAGCTAAATTCCTATATTCCAGCCCGTCTAGCTGAGTTTCTAAATTTCAGCCTGTCCAACTAAATTCCTAAATTGCAGCATATCTAACTGAGTTCCTAAATTTCAGCCTGTCCAGTTAAGTTCCTAAATTCCAGCCTGTCAGGCTAGGTTCCTAAATTTCAGCCTGTCCAGCTAAGTTCCTTACTGTACAAGGAGCCACACCAGGTAAAAATGAAACCCACCTGATACATTGTAGAGGTAAAAATTCACAAATTTATTCAACTTCATATGAATTTTTCACTTTTTTATTAGATCGGTGAATAACAAGCGGTGAAGGTGCATGACTCACGAAGATAATGTTTCAATGAGGTGGTCACGAGGACGTGAAATGAGTGCAAAGAGTTGACGAATACATTTTTGTCAGTTTATGGAAAAATACGATTTCTGTATATTTTGCACCGATTTGAGATCCTGAGAACTAGAAAACATAGGCACCTACCTAACCACAAATACAAACATCTCACACACAATGGTAGGTGAATGGATCAAACTCAGTAATTAGCAGGTTGCTAGTGCTCAGTTATTAAGGATCTTTAAAAGAGAGAAATTTCTGGATGAGAATTGATAGGTAGAAATGGGTAGGTATGTTTCATTAAGTTTAAAAAAGAGATAGGAAGGAATTAGTTCTCAAATAGTGGCAGATAAATGGAACATACTTAGTAATAATCATTAGGGAACTGTAAAAGAAAAATTTGACAATTTTATGGATAAGGCTGATGGATGGAACTAGATAGATATGTTTTATACAGGGTGTAAGCATGACGGCTTGTTGCAGCTTCCCTTGTTTTTTTTTATATGATCTAAGCACTTCACACAAGTGTTCAAACACACCCTCACTTCCTCAAGCGACAGTCACATCCCAGACACCAAAGAAGAAATGAAAAGTGGTGTGCCTCTTGGTCATTACCGTTTAAAATTAGCTACAGTGTTTAATTTAAAGTAAGGGATGCAGGATATTAAAGGCGAAGACTCCTCATATCCACAAGATCAGCACACAGGGACTTCACAGCTACGCATTGTAATAGCACTCATGAGGAAAAGAAGCCACACAGATTGAAAGGCAACCAGCATCACAGACTTAAAGGAAACATTTGACTTGTCTACGTGAATCAGTCGAGTAAGAAAACAAATAAAGCACGATTCCTTGATAATATATAAGGCGATGGGATAAGTTTTCTAAATAAATAATGAAGGAGTAATCTTTTCTATGAATAAACCAGCGTTGCTGTATTAAGGTTTGTATTCTAAAAGGCTTTGCCTTCTCACCAGGAATATCTTCTAAGGTCACAGAGATCATTAGCAGATTCTCAAAGGTGTTTTTCCTGTTAACAGTGTAGAAGTCCTATGAATCTGTCACTAGAACCGGAAAAAAAAAAAAAATCTTAAAAAAACGTGCAACTTCACCACGACTATATTCTAAGGCCATAGAGATGATAAGCCGAGTTCTCAAGAGTCTTTCTCCTGTTAATGATGTAGAAATCTGTCACCAGAACCGTAAAAACACCATTAAAAAGTATCTGAATGTAGTGGAGCTGCGGCGCAGAAGTGTTTCAGAATAGTTTTAAGCCTGGGCTTGAGGGAAACTCAGAGCGAGGGAGGGAAAGTTCTGCTGTTGGGGGTGGCTTGGCAGAAGGCAGCGAAGAGAAAGTGATCCAGCGGGGACAATGACAGGCTTGACTGTGACGGTGGTAGTGGTGGTGTTGGTAGTGGTGGAATCAGGAACTCAAATTAATCTGAAAAATTTACATACTTATAGTACATGAATGTAACTGTGTGTGTGTGTGTGTGTGTGTGTGTGTGTGTGTGTGTGTGTGTGTGTCGACTGGCTATCATGGTGTGATACCGACACCATAATATTACCTTACTTCCCATAGCCTCCTCTCTTGCCGTAGCCGCCACTCCTATGCCCGCCTCCCCTGCCTTTGCCATAACCGCCGCCCCTTCTCCTGTGGCCCTTCCTTCGCGTGGCCTCAGGCAGCGCCAAGCCGCAGGTGACCAGGGACAGGAGCAACACCACGATTAGCTGAAGGAGGAAGACAAGGAGTATGGGAGGGCGGTGTAAAGCTGTGAGAGCATGCACATAGTATTAAAGGGCGATGTAGAGTTAAGGGAGTAACACAGGGAGTATAGGAGGACGGTGTAGAGCTGAGGGAGCATGCACACAGGGAGTATTAGAGGGCGGTCTAGAGCTAAGGGAGTAACACAGGGAGTATGGGAGGGCGTTGTGGAGCTGAGGGAGGAATGCCGGGAGCATGGGAGGGCTGTGTAGAACTGAGGGGGGAACATAAGGAGGAGTATGGGAGAGCGGTGTAGAACTGAGGGAATAACACAGGGAGTATGGAAGGATGGTGTAGAGCTGAGGGAGGAACATAAGGAGTAAGAGCTGAGGGTGTAACACAGGGAGTATGAAAGGCTGGTGTAGAGCTGAGGGAGGAACATAAGGAGCTAACACAGGGAGTATGGGAGGTTAGTGTAGATCATCACCAGACACACAGTGTTACCAGCTTAAAAATGGCAGCCATGGTGGATCTTTCTTTCTTCCCAACACAACACTTACTGACGCGTTATTCCTTCCTCCGCCTTATATATACACACACACACACACACACACACACACACACACACACACACCTTCACGCACATACGCACACACACTAATGTACGTAACATTGCCACCCTCTTGTTACCTAATAATGTTGCACTTCAGAGCACAATGTTGCAACACACACACACACACACACACTCACACACACACACAGAAACATACCAAGATGGGACGGAGGACAGAAGTTATTGTTATTATTGTTATTATTATTATCATTATTATTATTATTATTATTATTATTATTATTATTATTATTATTATTATCTTTATCATCATCATCATCATCATCATCATTATCACCATCATTATCATCATCATCATTATTTTCTTATAGGGTTTGCAAGTTCAAGTTGTCTGTATTTATCCACAATTCATTTCCTCGAGCAATTTTTCACTTCATACTTGCCCTTAATCTCGTCTCAGTCTGGCAGGAATCGTTTATCTTGGATTCAGGTTCCATTCCTTACAGTCTGAATCCCTTCGCTCGATCAGTAACTTACACCACACGGGCATTAGTAAGGTTATAGGGAAGAGATACTGAAAAGGACTGTAGCTTTTAAATCTACCAGTATTCTCAATCTTTCATCCCTTTTTCTGATAAATTCTGCAACTCCCAACTGCTTATGAATTTCTCCCTACCTATGACTTGAATTCTTTCAAGAGGGAGGTTTTAAGTTATCCTCCAATTATGGTTAGTCCTTTTTTGTTTTTCTTTAGGGACTGGCACCTCAGTGGGCCTTATTTTATTTTATTTATTTATTTTATTTATTTATTTTATTTATTTTATTTATTTATTTATTTTTTGTTGTTGTCGTTCTTACATTAAAAATAAATTCCTTAGAGAGCTGTAGGTTAAGAACAGATCTGATAGGTGTTAAAGTAGTATAGGGGTGATATAAGCAAAATTCTCAGGGTCAGTAATCAGATAGGACAAAAAATAATGTGTTCACATTTAGTAAAGTCAGATAAAAAAAAATAAAAAAAGAGACAGGAAGGAATTAGTTCTCAAATGAAGTGGTGAATGAACTGAATAGACTCTGTAATCAGGTTGTTGGCGCAGAGTCATTAGGAAGCTTTGAAAGATTAGACACATGGACGAAGACGATAGGAGGAAATAGTTAGGTTTGTTTCTTACAGAAACTCCCACGTGTACGTCTCTCCACTTCTTGCAACTTCCCTTATGTTCTTATAAGTGAAGATGCAAGAAGCTTAATTCATCAGGTGTAGCCGCACCGGCTGGGAATGAATTGGCTCTCAGGTGATCTGTTTTACTGATCACACCCATCATCGTAGGGTCGAGGAAAGGCAGTTCTCCCTCTGACGTTTATTGATGAGGTAGGCATGACCGTAAGAACTACGAACAAGTTCTCGGTCTCAATATCTTACAAAATAACATTATACACTGATATTACACTTTCAACATATTACAATATTCATTAACAATACATGCAATCAACTTGGCACTATGACAATCAGTTATTACTACAAATTAAAGTATTTATCTCAGTCACCATCCTGCCGTCTTTGTCTGAGCGCGACTTGGCCGTGAGTGACGCCCGCAGGCGACCAGTGGGTTAACCACACTCTACTGACAAGTGAGCATCGGCTTCGGTGCTTAATATAGCATTGAATACTGATACTTACACATATTACACGTTTTCATGCAAATAGAAAACTATTGAACATTTCACTTATAAATGCCGAGGAATAATGATGTGAGGTACATATGCTTTACGTACAGTAACATGGCTCCCCTAAATTGTGTAACAATTTACCTTAAATTAACATTAGTATGTACCTCACGTCATTATTCCTCGGCATTTATAAGTGAAATGTTCAATAGTTTTCTACTTGCATGAAAACGTGTAATATGTGTAAGTATCAGTATTCAATGCTATATTAAGCACACCCATCATCGATCCTACGATGATGGGTGTGATCAGTAAAACAGATCACCTGAGAGCCAATTGATGCCCAGCCGGTGCGGCTACATCAGGACTGGACTCTGTGCGGTTGGTGGGTTCGTGGCTGAGGGGCACACACACACACACACACACACACACACACACACACACACACACAGTCAAGGGCGGATCTATGGAGACACTTTGCCTTTCTCTGAAAGCTAGGGATGTGTGAGGTGGGGTGATGCGGAGTGAGGTAGGGTGTGATGTGGTGACGCGAGACGAATTATGGTGGTAGGGTGGTATTGGAGAGATTGTGGACCATATTTTGCGCCACACCTTCACTACATTTCAAGGGCTTTAATTGAAGTTAAATGTAATTTTAAGTGTGTTTTTATGGTTCTAGCGATAGGTTAACGAGATTTATGCAATTATTAACACGAAAAAAGACTCTTGAGAACCCGGCCAATCAACTCTGTGGTATTTGAAAACAATAGTATTGAAATTAAAGGAATTTTTAAGGGTTTTTTTTATGATACTAGTGACAGATTAACAAGATTTCCATATTATTAATAGGAGAAACTGTCTTGAGAACCCTGCTATCTCCTCTGTGGCCTTAAAATAGTCGTAGTGAAAGCAAAGCGTTTCAGAAACAGGTCTGTGTGAGATAGGGTAGGGTGGTCGGGTGTTCTGGGTATTGCAGGTATGTGGTGGTTATTTATGTTTCAGTGCCGCGTAATCAGAAACACTCCTCTCTCACCACGATGATTTTCAAAGGCCACAGAGGTGATTAGCCGGGATCACAAGAATGTTTCTCTTGTTCATAATGTAGAAAACTTGTTGAACTGTCCCTAGAACTATTAAAACACCCTTAAAAAAACCGAGCAAGTTCAACTGGAGCTTTTTGAATTTAGTGGAGTACAACGCATAACTATTTCAACTAAGATACTCAGAAATAATAAAGAGATGCTTGTCTACCTATCCATATAGCATTATTTTTTTCCCCTTGTAATGACAAATAAGCGCTTAGAAAGATAGATAGATAGATAGACAGATAGATAGATAGATAGATAGATAGATAGAGAGAGAGAGAGAGAGAGAGAGAGAGAGAGAGAGAGAGAGAGAGAGAGAGAGAGAGAGAGAGAGAGAGAGATGCAAGAAGAGAGCGAGTGATAGTAAATTTAATGCTCGAGTGACTGCATGAATAACTAACTTACCTCGTGATCTTGACTTCTGGCGCCGCAGTGACAAGTATCCTAGTTCTACACACACTGTTACTTAGGGCCAGTTTTAAAGCCACCCTTTTTCGTTTGCTGGCTAACTAACAAAACCACCTTAGACATCATCGGGTTCCGCTGCTTTTCGTTTGGGAGCATACCAAAACTGGAAATTTGGTAAGGCAGCTTTGTGGAAGTGTCCTCTCCTTTCACCGTTTCCCTAGAGTGAGGGGTTGGCGCCATGCACATGTATCCTCCAGTCGTTTCTGTCCCTTGCACCTTCCTCTGTGACTCCCATCCTTTACAGTTTTACCGCAACTCCAACCCTACATCTCACTCTCTGTCTTCCTCTTGATCTCCTTCCCTCATCTAGTTTTTTTTTTTTTCCAGGCTCTTCGAGTTGGCTCTTCTCTTACTACGTGGCCAAATCATCTCATTTTTTTTATCTCTTCATGGGGATGTGTAGGTGTGCCTAAAGCGCTACCAATCCGTGATAAATTTCTCTATTACTGCATCAAATTAAAGTTATTTGATGTAATATGATCTAAAAAGTATATGGAACTTTTTAATAAGACAAATGACCATTACATTTTTCTATGTAAGAGGGGCTCTGGCTTACGGCAACATAAATGAAGTATATAAAAAAAAAAAAAAAAACTTGGAGAAGTGTCTTGAAACCTCCCTCTTGAAAGAGTTAAAATTATAGGAAAAGGAAAATACAGAAGCAGGCAGAGAATTCCAAAGTATATGTAATAATGACTGTCATACATACTCGTAAAGTTGCTTACTTACACATGCGTACTAGATAAAAGGGATGAAATATTGTAAACACAGTATGGGCTATGTAAGGAAAAACAAGAGTATATACCGTGCAAGACCACAGTGAAGACGCACTGTACAACACCACACGACTGATTCACTACAATTCATGGACGAAATAAAAAAAAAAGGACGGATTTAGAAAAAAAGTGACAGCAATACCAAAAATAATAGAAGTAGTAGCGGTGGCAGCAGTAGCAGAAGTGGTGGTGGTGATGGTAGTAGTAGTAGTAGTAATAGTAGTAATAGTAGTAGTAGTAGTAGTAGTGGTGGTGGTGGTGGTGGTGGTGGTGGTGGTGGTGGTAGTAGTAGTGGTGGTGGTAGTACTGGTGGTGGTAGGTGGTGGTAGTTTGAGGTAGTAGTGGTGGTGGTATTGGTAGTAGTGATGGTGGTAGTAGTAATAGTAGTAGAGTAGTAGTAGTAGTAGTAGTAGTAGTAGTAGTAGTAGTAGTAGTAGTAGTAGTAGTAGTAGTAGTAGTTGTTGTTGTTGTTGTTGTTGTTGTTGTTGTTGTTGTTGTTGTT